>NC_066619.1:80425609-80725609 GCF_025201925.1 Gopherus flavomarginatus | reverse complement strand
GTGCCCTTCTATAGGTTAATATTTTAATAATCTCAACTTATCATATCTGTCACTTTGTTGCCATGGTACTCTTGTGGTCAGACATCTGCAGATGTTCCTATCCTAAAATATCCAAAAACTGTTTTTTGTTCATATTCTTGTGGTTGCCTGATGTCATTATGTACAGACTTCTCCCTTAAACATTCTATTCCCAGTTCCCCAAAACTTAGGGATGACAATTAGGCCATTTATGTGTCCCAAAGGTCATAGGTTTCAAGCCATATGCTTACTGTAAAGCTAATGTCTTACAGGATACAGGCCTGTAGGTTCCTTGCGTTACTGCTAAATAAAATAAATACTAAAACTAGCTCTATGGGCTACAATACTTAAGGTCCAAATCCTGAAGTTCTAGTTTAGCTTTTACTTAGGTTCTGGCCCTGCAATAAGGGCAGAACCCTGTGTTCGTGTGGTGCTTGTTGCAGAATAGGGACCTTAGGCTCAGATCCACAAAGGTTCTTAGATACCTAAACCACAGATTTATGTGCCTATGTCTCAGTTTTAGGTTTCACTGCAATTCACAAAACTTCCACTCCCTGTACGTGCCTAAACTCGCTTGGCTCCTAAATTTTCAAGGTAAACATTCCCTTGGTGCCTAAGATTCTGCCTCTGGGTATGCACATTGTTCTATCTCCCTTCTAAACCCAGCACAATCCACAAACTGGGGGAAAATGGGCATTCCTCCCATATCTTCCCTGCAGCGTCCGATCTGGAATGCATGCTCTGAGCACACCTCATGGATTTGGCCCTATTCAGAGTCTAAGCAAGGGACCGAAGGGGGCCAACCTTATAACTTTTAGCTCACTGGTTAGAGCACTTAACAGGGAGACCCATGTTAGTTCCGCTCTCTGCCTAAAGGTGGAGAAAGGATTTGAACAGTGATCTCCCACACCTCTCAGAAGAGTGCTCCCACCACTACAGGAGTATTTTGATGTGTGAGCGTTTCTCAATCTCTCCTGTTTAAACTTTAGGGTGAGAGAGAGAATGTCATAAGAATGGCCATACTGGATCAGACCAATAGTCCATCTAGCCCAGTATCCTGTGTTCTAACAGTGGCTGGTGCCAGATACTTCAGAGAGAAAGAACAGAGCAGGGCAATTATTGTGTAATCCATCCCCTATCGTCCAGTCCCAGCTTCTGGTAGTCAGAGCCTTAGGCATACCCAGAGCATCCTTGACCATCTTGGGTAATAGCCATCAGTGGACCTATCCTCCATGAACTTAACTAATTCTTATACTTCTAGTATAAGAAAATCCTAATTGTCCTCTTATTGGCAATATCAGAACAGTAGCCAAAGGTGGGTGGTAAGCACCTGGTATGTGGTATTAACTATACACTATAGTTCCTCCAAATCAGCAGAGCTGGCCTTACCATGAGACGATCTGAGGCAGCCGCCACTAGGACCCAGAGTGTAGAAAATTGTGTCTGCTGCTGGTGCATATGTATTCTCTCTGCTCTAGATGCACAGAGATGGTGGGGTGCTGTGCTGAAGGAAGGAGGGCACAAGAGACATAACAGGCAGGCAGGCGGAAAGGTGAGAGGGAACAACAGAAAGCAGCAGGAGCTGCAGGGAGAGAGAGGAGGAGGAGGCTCTTATGTACCTCTCTAGCACCCCCAGGTGCCTGCACTGATTTACACCAGCTTCTCAGGGAACTTCCTGTTTCTTGCTGCTTCCCTGAACCCACTTGAGGAGAACAGGCAGTCAACTGAAGTAGTAGGAGCCAGTTAGGCCCTTAAGACACTGATATCTCCCCTCACTCAGGCCCTGCTACCATTCTGCTTATTTGTCCCCTTCAACTGAGTGTTGAGAGCTACTAAAGCTGGCACAGAACAGCTGTCATGAGTGAAAGAAGAAAACGCCCTTCTGGGGCAGCATTCAGAAAAAGAAAGAAAGCAAAGGAAGCTTTTCTATCTAAGCAGGGAGGCACTGGCCTTAGATACATAGACACAAATGTTCATGGTGAGCCTTCTGGCCCCAGTGAGGATGGGAGTGGTGAGGAGATGCCTGATCTCCCAGTTAGTCAGAGTGCAGGTGACCTGGCAGCTACTGCAGCATCTCAAATGGATGTAACCATGCACATTGCTGAAGAAAAGTGTAGATCAGAGAAGAATGTGATGGAGGTGCAAGAAACAGCTGCTGCTGAGTTTCGTTCCTTAAGTCTAGATGATCCAGGACTGTGGACCCACTTGAGCAGTAGCCTGAGGGACTTCCTTGTACTGCATGGGCCACAGCAAGTGAAAAACTTCATGTTCCCCAAAGACAATAAAAATAGAAGTTTCCATCCAACACATTAATCCCCAATGGTGACAAAGTGGAGAGGCCAGGGCTTATGTACTCAAAAACCCAGAATACGGCATACTGTTTTTGATGCAAACTCTTCTAGTTTAATATTCCAGCCACATTGGGTTGTACAGGAACAAAGGACTGGCTAGAAATCTGGCATGCCATGAGAAGGCAGCAAATCACCAGAGAGCATTCCATAGGTGGAAAGAGCTTGAGATGAGACTAAAGTTAAAGGCCACCATAGATGATCAGCATCAAGAGAAGATTGCATCAGAGTCTCTTTACTGACAAAATGTTCTGAAAAGGCTCATGGCCATTGTGAGAATGCTTGCTACCCAAAAACTAGCACTGCGTGGCACTTCAGCTGTATGTGCCAAACAATGGAAACTTCCTTAAAATTGTGGAGCTGATGACTGAGTTTGATGCTGTACTCCAGGAATATCTAAGAAGAGTCATCACCCAAGAAATGGACACACACCACTACTTTGGAAGAACAATTCAAAATGAGATCATACAGTTACTGGCAACAAAAGTCAAACAGAAGATTGTGGTAGATCTGAAGTCAGCAAGATATTACTCTGTTATTCTGGACTGCAAACCTGACATCAGTCATACGGAACAAATTACTTTAATGGTGTGTTTTGTAACAACAAAAGAACCTAGTGAAAATGTCCCTGCAATGGTGACTGTCAGAGAGCATTTTCTAGAATTTATTGACATTGATGATACTACAGGAGCTGGTATGACAAACATGCTTCTTAAAAAACTGGAAGATACGGGAATTGCCATAGCTGACACGCGAAGTCCGGGCTACAATAATGGTGCCAAAATGAGAGTAAAGAACAGAGGAGTTCAGACACGGATCCAAGAGTTATTCCCTCAAGCTTTTTTTGTCCCATGCAATTCTCATTCATTGAACTTGGTGGTCAGTGATGCAGCATCAGCTTATAGTGAGGCTGCTGAATTTTTTAATATAATTCAAAGCATCTATGTATTCTTCTCTGCATCAACTCATCAATGGCAAATTTTGAAGCAACATCTGGGAATATCCTCTCTGACACTGAAACCACTGAGTGCCACACGATAGGAAAGTCGAGTGGAAGTGATAAAGCCTATCAAACACCAAATTGGGAAGATAGATGTTGCCATAGTTGCTCTTATGGAGGATAATGCTATGACAGGAACTGTTTGTGGGAGAACAGTGGCAGAGGGAAATGGAATCACCAGAAACATACATAACTTCAAATTTCTGTGTGGCTTAGTGTTGTGGCATGACATACTGTTTGAAATAAATGTTGTAAGCAAGAGACTCCCACATGTTGACCTTGATATATCTGGAGCAATGGAACAACTGGACAAAGCAAAGTCATATATACAGTCTTACCGGTCAGATGAGGGATTTCAAAACATTCTGAAGAATGCACAGAAATTGGCAGAGGAACTTCACACTGAAGCTATTTTCCCACTCATTCAAGAATACAAGAGTCACCGAAGAAGAAGACATTTTGATTATGAGGCACAGAATAATCCCATAAGAGACCCCAAACAACAATTCAAAGTTGAATTCTTTAACCAGGTGCTAGATTGTGCAATACAGTCAGTTGAAGAACGTTTCATGCAGCTCAAGGAACACAGCAGTATATTTGGGATGTTGTATGATATTCCAAAACTCCTCACTACACCTGAAGAAGACCTACACCAGCAATGCAGGGCACTAGAGACAGTGTTGACAGATGATGACATGCGCGATATTGATGTGAGTGATTTAGGTGATGAACTGAAAGCCCTTTCAAGATACATTTCAGCAGAATCAACTCTAAAGATGGTTCTGGAATATATGTGCACAAATAAGATGACCACTCTCTTTCCAAATGCTTTTGTTGCTCTGCGCATACATGTAACACGACCTGTAACAGTTGCTAGTGGAGAACGCAGCTTCTCCAAGCTGAAGTTAATAAAAACACATCTATGCTCCACAATGACACAGGAGAGGCTGGTTGGTCTTGCAGCCATCTCAATAGCGCATAAGCTGGCCCAGACTGTTGATCTTCAGGAAGCAGTTCAAATCTTTGCCACCAAGAAGGCACGGAAAGCACCACTTTGATTATTCAAAGAGATAAAAATGCCAGTGTTTACTATTCAGACAAGAAAAATTACATTTGCTGTTCAGGCGTTTGAAAGTTAAATGTTACATAAAATTTTTGAACAAGGCATTTTAAGTTGTTAGTTCTCCTTTATTGGGGTAGGTAGCAGAGCAGTACCATGAGAGGTGTAGAACAGGAAGAAGGCAGAACTGAGACCTTTCAAAGTTTTGGCCCAAGCGTCATTTGAGCTCCCCACCTCAGGTGCCAAAATGTTGTGGGTCAGCCACGCAAATCAGGATTGATACAGATTGGCAGGCTAGTGTGGACAAGTTGTGTGCTGCATGTGCTGTATTTGTTCCATGGGTTGATGATTTCAAGCCCCAAGTCTGGAAATCTAACACATTTCACACTTAAATTCACTTCAAGATATAAAGAACTCTAACAGTAAACATAGTTTTAAGGAGCAGATGGAAAAATAAGGAAGATGGAAAAGGAAGACATTCAGAGGGTGGAGTCTTTCAGTTCTCAAATGTGGGACACAATAAGACTGTCTTATGTACTTAAGTGTGTCCCCCCCATTACCACAGTACCTGAATACTGCACAGTCTTTAATATATTTATCCTCATACCCCTGTGAGATAGGGAAATACTATTATCCTTATATGCAGATGAACTGAAGCACAGAGAGGCTAAGTAACTTGCCTATGGTCACACAGGATATCTGTGCCAGATGAGGGACTTAAACCCAGGTCTTTTAACTCTTAGGCTAGTGTCCAAACCACTGGACAATCCCATCTCTCTCAGAAGCACTCCAAACCAAAATGCAAAAAAACCTTATAGACACTGTGGATTTAAGGTCACTATGAAACATACAAATGAGGGCATATTTCTGAAAAGACAAGCTCTGGGCAAGATTTTCAAAATGCATTAGTAAATATCCCCTTTCAAAATTCTTCATGCTGGATCTGTCACACACCCTTTATGCACTAGGTTTAGAACTTCAGTGTTCAATATTGAGAGAAAGCCGGTGTCTTTCTAGTGACAAACCTACATATAGCAGTATACCTCTCTAGTGTCTTTTTATTGTCCCTTTGAGAGGTGTCAGAGTCAGAACTTCTGAACATGAACTCTCTGAAGTTTCAGAAGGGTCATCCGAGTTCATAATCTCTGTGAGGCTTCTTGTCAATTTCAAACACAGATGCCTGGGATCCTTTTCTTTCTTGGGGTTCATTATGTCAGGGAATGGTAGGCCACAGGAGTTATGGCAACAAAGCCCTCTTAATTAAGTGAATCAGGTACTGTTCTAAAAGCGTGCCTTGCCTGATCCACCTCTGGAGCTGCTGAAGTTCCAACTGCATCAGAAGCTGCATAACTTACAACTAACTGGAACCTGCTTGATCTTAGGTATTAAATTAACCTTAGGAATAAGGTTTATATTAAGAGTTACAACTACAGGGAGACTGAATGACTCAAGAAGTTATGGGATACAGTGCTTTTTACCTCTGGGTCACTAGTTCAAACCCAGCCCAGGTCAATAGTGATTGAAACTTATCTAACAGGTCTTGTAGTGACCTGTGTGAAAGGAATTGATGATATAATTCTAGTACCAGCTGGCATCCTTCTTGGTAGTTTTAGCAGAGTGGACAATGATTGAATAGCCATGGAGACTGAACTACTTTATAATCTATAGAGACCTCCAGGTCAAAGTTGTGAAGGCACTTTGTCAGGAAAGGGTGAGGAAGCTCAAACTGCTTGTTGTGTGGACAGATAAAAAACTTAATCTCCTAGTGAGGAAAATTAGGTACCTTTCAGAACCACTGATTTTACTTTAAAGTGGTATTTATTCGAAATTTTCATTTATATCCCTTCAGAGTTAAATGGATCACTTTCTTTTTAACCCAAGTGCCTACAACATCCAAGAATATTCTTCAGATACACCAAATAGAGCCCATTCCTTCCGCCACTGAAGTCAACAGCACATTTTGCTGTGGAACTGAATATGTAGCATTTTGTTTGTTTTTGGAAGGGTTTTTTCTGGACTCGTCAACAGAATGCACTTTGAATTTGGCTGCCTTTTAATAAAATGGGTGATTACTTTTCCTTTGCAATTCTCTTTTATCACATTCACGCAGAATTTTTCATTGCATATGATCACTGTTATGGAATAATAAATAATAATAATACTGAATTGTACAGCACTTTTCTTTGGTAGATCTCAAAGCATTTACAAAGGTGGTCAGTGTCAGTTAAATTTTACAGATGGGGAAACTGAGGCAAAGAGCGATGTAATAACTTACCCAAGGCCACCCAGCAGGCCAACAGTAGACCCAGAAACAGAATATAAGTTTCCTGAGTCCCAGTCCAGTGCTCTGTCCACTAGAAATAACTTCTCATTTAATTAATATAACACGTATACATTCCACTGGTTATCAAGCTAAGTCTATACATAGTAACATAACAACAAAAAGATGTCCCTTTGTTTTGATTGTAGACTAAAATTCTGTTGTGGCTTTATTTTTTTTTTTACTAGGTCTTTATATCTTTTCCTCTCAGTAAGACTACTTTTAAATGCTTTATTGCAAATATAATTCCAAAATACTCTGCATTTGAGACTGTAACTTTTTCTTGCAGGGGCATAATTAATTAAAATGATCATTATTGTTATTAATACTACGGCTAATAAATATATATAATATGTAGTATATAATATAGTATATATATATACATAAATAAGCAAGTATTTTCCTTAATTCATATTACGATTTTATATATATATATAATACTTGCATACAGCTTTTAGATCCTGATACTGCAAATACCTATGCACATGCTTAACTTTAAGCATGTGAGTAGTCCCATTGAGGTAAATAGGATTTATTCATGTGCTTAAAGTTAAGCATGTGTGTAAGTGCTTGCAGGATTGGTGCTTTAGTGTCCACTTTAAATTATATATCTTTTGGTTATTCAAAACATGTTGCATTCCTGAAAACATATGGTAGTTATCTAGTGGCCATAGTAAGTCATCTAAATTCCCATAAACATTAAAGTGAACTGCTATATAAAGGGAGAAGATACAAGTATCATGAGTGCTATAATTGAAAGCAATTAGACAAACACACACCACCAAAATACTGGGTGTTTTCTTTGACAGACCCTGTTCACTCAAACACTTGTGCATATGCTTTACTTTAAGCATGAGAATAGTCTCAAGTTGAAGAGGGTGAATTCAGGGGGAGTACTCATGCTCAAAATTAAGCATTTATATAAGTGTGCAGAATAGGTACCTTAGTCATTTCCTCCTGTTGTTTGCGCTAGTTTTTACAAAAGGAGGAAGAACATTTTTAAAAATAGGAAAATGCAATTGTAAAACCCAAACTTTGGCATGTGTGGTGCAAAATGGCAGGTGTAGTACCTGAAACCAGTTTTAACTTATTTTGTGAGATTTGAACTAAGTTCAGGATGAATGTATTCTTTTAAGCAAATAATATAAGAATATGTGCTTTTGTTCCCTATCACTCTTTTATATTGTATAAACATGGCTGCAGTTTTAATGCTTTCAAGTCCTGTGTGTTTTGAGTGTTTTTTCTACATTATGAATATCAAGTCCTGACTTCTTTCTTTTTACTGGAGGATTTTGACAACTTTGGTGGAGGACTCTGAGGATGAAAGCTAAATTACAGTTCTTCCACTTGACCTACCATTAGAAGTGGTGGGGATATTGGTCCTGATTCTCTACTGTTTTGTACGTCCTGTAGTCACTTTCACCTGTGCAAAGTCAGTGCAACCTGAGTGTAAAATGAGAAAAGGAATATTTTACACCTGTTTTGCATGGGTGTAAATGACTACACAAAGTGCAAGGTAATGGGAATTAGGACCATAAGGATTCAAGCAATCTGGAATCAACCTGTGCAGTGAGGGTGAGGGCATAACAAGCAGTAATGGAAAGGTATCAGTGAGTTACTTTTACAGACTTGTCCCCTACACATAGGTGCTGGAACTAGGGGTGCCTCTGGCTTGTGGTCATATTAACAACCCAAATACCTGGTTTCTGTCTTCAGCACCCCCGCCCCCACTATAAAAATTGTTCCAGCACCACTGCCCCTACACCTGACATCAAAGGGATCTAAAATGAATTGAGGTCACTCACGCTAGCTCTGGAGCCATAAAATAAACACTATCTGAGGACCGTGAGAGTCTAGTGGTAAGATTGGCAAAAAATGATGTTTACTTGTGAGTGGAGTGGTGCCTAAGGAGGCAGCTCTCAAAAATAGAGACAGCCTAAAGGTGCCACAGAGCTAGAGAAGGTAGCCCCCAAAAGTCTGAGTGAGCAGCGCTGTGGTTGCCTGTAAAGCTGTGAAACTAGAGCAAGAGTGGAGTCAGTTCCCATATTTCCATGGTTGGAGGGGTAAAGGTTCAAGGGAGATGTAGTGAGGCAGAAGCTCAGGGCTTACATGTTTAGTCCAACATTTTTAAAGGTGAATGCTGATTTTGAATCCCTCAGCTGCCACTGACTTCACAGCACAGCTCCTGTGAATATTAACTTCAAGGTGTCTCTAGTCAGACATATTAAAATGGCACCCCAAAACAGTAGTCACTTCTGAACCTTTTTGCCATAGCCCTTCTAAAAAGATCTGTTGGAGAAGAAACAGATGTAAACTTGATGTTTTACTAGAAGTGCTTATAAAGGACTATATACACCTTATCTTCGGACTGTGAAAGACTGATAGTCTGCTAGCACTGCAAAAGGAGAAAGAAGCAATCTGACAAGTGATCAGCAGACAGCAGCCCATTCTCATTTGTATTAACCTGTTTCAAGGACTATATGCAGGGGAAACCAAGTATCAACAGATGGAGGGGAACTGACCAGAGATCTTCTAAATATTACCAGAGAGCATTAATCTTGTGTGCCAACAGAAGCCAGGGGAAACTAGGCCTGGGAGCTTTCAGCATGACAGTACTCCAGGAGTCTGGCACTTTTCAGTTGTGGTTGCCCTGTTCTTTTCTACAATGGCATCTTTTCCTTGTGAAATATTTTGGAGTAGATCTTGATTTGCAGCCTCGGTACTGATAGATTACTGTTGTTTATCTCCTTTGAGCTACAGAATGTAGTGCAGCTCCAGAACTAGATGATTTCCTCCGGTCCCTTCCAACTCTGAGATTCTATGAACTCAGGCCTCAGAGGGTTTTGCTGTCTCAAAGTTCTCAGATGACTTTGTTTAAAATCCCAGCAGCCTGAGTTATTACAAAGCTGTCTGTTAGCCTCACGCTGACGCAAAAAAGGAAGCTACATAGTTTAACATTCTCTACTGCAAAATTAAAAATACATTTCATTGCCCAGTGAAGCAAACACGCCTCCATGCACAGAAGGGGTTCCTTGAATCCCCCAGCTGGGTGCCTGTAGCATTGATTTCTTCATACACTAGATGGCAGTAACTAATTTATTCGCTCCCTCTTTCACTAGTCGGTCTGTAAAAAGGATATGATATTTCCTGTAAGAATAAACTCTTTCATGTATCGATGGTTGGAGGAACAGCTCGTCTTGACGATCCCGTTGAATAACCTCCGCGAACCAAGAATGTGGGCAGACCCTTGAATTCACCAATCATGTCTCCCAGAGTTTGGGGGCGGGTCAGGGCTACGTATTGCCGACTGCTTCCAGTAGGTTTGGCTGCTTGTATTACAGCTTCTGTTCGGTATGCAGCGGCTAAGCTTTGCTCTCTGCAGACACGTTTTACTGAGGAAGAGAATTTTAGCATCTTGTAAGAGGCCTGCTGCATTCATGTCTACTTTGCTGATCAATCAGCCACAGTATGCGTGGCTGAAAGACCTGGGACTGAAAGAAGAAAATGAAGGCGTGTATAATGGGATCTGGGGAGGAAGAGGAGAGGTAGGTTTGTAGCTCAAGGAACCCTGAACCAGTGGCACTGATTAAGAGTGGCTGACTTTCTGGATTAGGACAACCGAGCTGCTGCCAAAAGCTGGAGGCGCCTGAAATCAGTGTGCTGCCGAAAAAAGGAAGAAACTTGTTAACTATGTTGCGGTCGGATAGCTATAAAGTTATTGTTTCTGTGCAAAAATTTCTCAGTGGGAGAGCAAAGTAGAAATGTTTGTTTGCTCCATCCCCCGTTATAGGCTCTCTGAAGTTAATAATCACTACGGTTGAATAGCGAAGTTAATAATCACTAGGGTTGAATAACGACAAGTTGATATGTGGCAATCTCCTTAGGCTCCAGCTTTCCATATGTATTATTTGGCTTGCCTCCTTTGTAAGGCGATGTTATCTTGTTGCATCTAGTCTGGTCTCTCTCCCACCTGGAACATCTCCTTGGTTGGTGTATTTTTTCTAACACGCTTTGTGTTTAGTGTGTGTGTGTATGTGTATGTGTGTGTGTGTATATGTATGTATGTGTTTGCATTATTACTTATTCATTTTTGCATTAAAAAAATCACTGTGCCTTAATACCATAGGTATCATACCCTCTCCATCCAATACACACCAACATTTCCCCCTAGTTGTGCATATTCCTAACCTGACTGTAAAATATTTTCTCTTTAGATTGTGACAACATATTGCCCAGCTAATGCTGAGCCAATAGCAAGTGTGCGACAGGTAAGTTTGTCTTTTATCTTTCTGATGCCTACTTAGAGCAAGGGCTCAAAAAAGGCACATGGTAGCTAAAGGCTAATTTGGAAAATAAAGTCCAACACCCTGGTGAGAAGGCCAGCCCTCCACCCCAGCTGCTAGCAAGGAGAAGGAGATGAAATTCTGATCAAGTTGCTATCTCTAGGTTCTCTACCTGTATTAGTCTGGCAATCAGGTGGCTGGTAAATGTGAAGCTCTTGGGTGGCTGCAATGGTCTCTCCCTCTCCTCCGCCCCCCAACCTCCTGTCTGTCTTTTGGAGGGAATCTAACAATTTTGCTATTTAGTCTCTCTCTAAAGGTGCTGCAGGAAAGGAGGAGATTCTGCTACTCTCCCTTCCCATAATCTTTTTTTTAGGGAGTTACAAGCTTCCCTTCCATCGCCCTTTTTGTGACTAGCTCTAGTGCCTGTTGCTTCTGTTCATAACTTTCTCATCCAAGTATCTGAAACTGACATTTCTCTTCATGGTTTCACTGCATAGCAACGACATAGAACAAGAGTATTCATAAGTTCACTGGTCAACCTATGCATAATATAGTTTAGACAACTTCCGTGCTGTGGCACTTATCTAAACTTCTACCCCCTATATTACAAAAACAACATTCCAAAAATGTATGTCTATATTGGGGGGGAAAGAAAAACAGGGTATTCTTAACATAGGTTAGCCCTGGTTAAAATATCAGTGAAGACAGCAGCTCAGCTAACTCAGGTTCACAGCTCGAGTTCAACCCAAGTTTCCCTTAGACTTTAACTCTTGTTAACCAAGTTAAAAAGCAGAGTTGCTTTGTTTCTGCTACTGTTTTAAACTGGGTTAGCTAACATGGGTTACCTAACCCTACTTAAGATGACCCTCCCCGGTCTTTTTTTTCTTTCAATGTTGACATACCATTAAGCTCAAATGCTGCCCTTCTGGTCCCATAGGTGAGGTGAGCACAAACCAGTACATCCAGATGGAAGATATATAGCATGGGGGAGAGAGGGCTTGTTAGCCGATTCTCTTTATTCTCCCACCCTCCAAGGATTTCAGGCTTCATAGATCCAGTGATGATGGTCTGGGTACAAAGGAGTGAAGCTGGGAGGGTAGATATTCTGCAATACTTTTAATACAAAACAAAAACACTAGTAATAATAAATAGTGGGATTTACAATAATAAAGCAAAATATCACTAAATGGACTATGTGTATTCCCATGATTTTTTCCCAAGGGGAATACAGCTGAAGGAAAACTATTTAAACTGTAAACTTTGGCTAGGATAGTAGATGTGTTCCCCAGACATCTTTGTTTATGATGATGATAATTTTCCAATTTATTTTCATTTCTAGCAACTGTCTTGTCAGCATACTTAGAAACCAGCATGTCACACTATGAACACAATAGCTTAGCATATAACTTTCCTAAAGAATGATTCCTCCCAATTCGGCACCATCCACGGAAAATCCATTTTGCTTGAGTCATGCTCACTGCCTCTTCTGTATTTCAGCTTCAAGCAACCAGTAGCAAAGTGACTTTTGTGTGTTGTGTTTCTCCCCCACCCCACCCCACCCTTAAATCCTTGTTCATTTAGGCCAGCTTGGAGGACTATGAAGAAACAATAAAGAAAGCTAAAGAGGCATGGAAAATATGGGCAGATGTAAGTTGACAAATGGATTATTCATATTTTTGTAAGTGTCTCTACAACAGATAAGGACCCCTGAAACCACTAAATTACCCTTTTATGTTAGAGACTTAATCAAGACCACATGTCCTGTACCAAGGACGGGCAAATTTTTTGGCCTGAGGGCTGCATCAGGCTTCGGAAATTGTATGGAGGTCCAGTTAGGAGAGGGGGTCGTGGCCTGGCCTCTACCCCCTATATGTTCCCCCCCTGCCCCCGGACTCCTGCCCCATCCATCCCTGCCTGCTCCCTGTCCCCTGATGGTCCTTCACTGCCCCATCCAACCCCTCCTTTCATTCCTGATGCCCACCCCCCCCCCCCCGGACCCCTGCCCCATCCAACCAGCCCTTCTCCCTGTCCCCTGACTTCCCTGGGAACCCCTGTCCCTGGCTGCCCCCTGCTGGCCCATCCAAGCCCCCCCTCTCATTTCTGACTGCCGCCAGGGGTCCCAAAGCCCCTTTCAAACCCCTTGTTCCCCGCCCTCTGTCCGCCCTGATCCCTATCCACACCCCTGCCCCCTGACCACTGCCCCAAACTCCCCTGCCTTTTATCCAACCCCACTCCCTGCCCCCTTACCGTGCTGCCTGAAGCACCAGTGGCTGGCGGCGCTACAGCCGCACCACCCGGCTGGAGCCAGCCACGCTGTTGCCACTAAGCAGCACAGAGCACTGGGTCAGGCCGGGCTCTGCAGTTGCGCTGCCCCAGGAACTCGCAGCCCTGCCGCCCAGAGCATTGCGCCAGTGGCGGAACGAGCTGAGGCTATGGAGGAGGGGGAATAGCTAGGAGGGGCCAGGGGTAGCTTCTTGGGCCAGGAGCTTAGAGGCCGGGCAGGCCGGTCCCATGGGCCAGATGTGGGCTTCAGGCTGTAGTTTGCCCACCTCTGTCATATACGATATCTTAAACCTAAATTGCGCGGCAAGGACCTCATAATCATCTAGCACCTTTTCCAAGCCCTCACTGCCCTCCAGGTCCAATGTGTTCATTTGATATAAAATGCAAACCATTTAAATGTGTCTCCAAACCTTCGGTGTGCCACAGACACTTGTATTGTAATGCATTTTTGTACTATAGAAGCTGTTGTAGAGAGTGGAAGGAAGCTAGAAGTATTTAAAACTAAGGGTACATCCAGACTACCCGCCGGATCGGTGGGTAGTGATCGATCTATCGCATTTCACGTAGATGTGATAGATCCGTTCCCAAACGCACTCCCATCGACTCCGGAACTCCACCAGGGCGAGTGGTGGAAGCGGAATCAATGGGGGAGCTGCGGCTGTCGATCCCGCTCTGTGAGGATAGGAGGTAAGTCGAAATAAGATATATTGACTTCAGCTACGCTATTGCTGTAGCTGAAGTTGCGTATCTTACATCTTACACCTTTTGCCGCCCAGTGTAGACCAGGCCTAAGTAAGAAAAAGGTGTGTGTGTCTGTCAGAGAGCTGTTTCTTGTTTAGTTGGTTTGTCCTCTCCCGCCACTCTGAAGCTGCCCATGGAGGAGGTTTTATATCTAGCAGGGCAGTTGATCACTGTGGTAACGGGGAAGGCACTAATCTTCTTTCCCTTTGGATAACTTTTTAATTTTGGGAAAGATGGATATTGCAATTTATTATTTTTCTCAACCCCCGAAACCTTTTAGTGAAAATAGGTGCTCTTATCTCAATAATAATACATCCAACAATGATGAATAAATATATCAGGCCAAATTCTTGGCTAGTGTACATCAGCATATTTATGCTGCTTGAGAATTTGGCTCATCAGCTTTCTTTCTGCTGAAATTATCAGCAGTGAAATATAGTTAACAAGGTTAACATTTAAAATTTTCATAGTAGACTTAAGAATCGATAAGCAGCTGAGTATGAATTGTTTCCATTAATATCAACAGTACTATAGTTTCAGCCTGTCTGCAGACTCTGGTAGATATTACTGGAGTGATTACATAAAGCTCATTTCTTGAAGGTTGTTTTTGCAACCAAAAGGGTTAGATGGCTTTTTTTTTGGACAGTTTAGCTTAAGACATCTCTTAAAATAGGGAATTGTGTTGCTAACTGCTCTGCCGTGTAAGTACATTATACACTGGGCTCTAGCAAGATATTCACAATTCACTATGTGAAATCAGGGCTGGCTGGACTACAAAGGAGGGCAGTAAAAATGCATAGTGAGCGTGGTATGTGAGGAATTTACTTTCTGACAGGTCCCTAAAGCTCATATTTGTTTGAAAATGGTCCACATGTATACTGGACTAGGATAAGGGGAACAGTAATTTGAAGTCTGCATTCAGCCAATGATGATGTCTTAGCATAAGAACCCGCAAACCCTTATTCCCATGAGCAGTTCTGTTTGAGGCCCTGATTCAGCAAGAATTCAGCCTAACATTAAACATGAGTATCCCACTGTCGTTGGTGGGAGGAGAGAGGACAAAGGTACAGTAACTGGCTGGTCTTCTCTTAATGTAAATAGTGGCCTGGCTGCATGTGCCTGTAGCAGAAGGTGCAGTTTAGTCTCTGAATCAGTTTCTTTTTAAAAAAATATATAATTTTTTTTGTCTAGGTTCCTGCCCCTAAACGTGGAGAAATAGTGAGGCAGATTGGCGATGCCTTGAGAAAGAAAATCAAAGATCTGGGAAGCTTGGTAAGTGTCCGGAGAAACGTGTGTACACTTGAAAAAGTCAAAATTATGTTTGACTCTGGTTTTAATGTAGCTCTGTGTAATTAAGTGAGAAATTGTTAGTCTTAATAACTTCTAAATACTTCTTGGTTTCCACTAATGATCTGTGGTAACAAATAAGATTTAGTTAACTTTTTTATTTTAAAAGAGGAAGTCTGCATTTTTGGTGCCCTTTTTTTTTAAAAATAATGCCACTTCACCTTAGAGTTTTAAAGTGATGACATCACAATTCTCAGGCTCAGAATTTAGGGTGACCAGACAGCAAGTGTAAAAAATCGGGACAGGGAGTGGGGGGTAATAAGTGCCTATATACAAAAAAGCCCCCAAAATCAGGACTGTCCCTATAAAATTTGGACATCTGGTCATCCTATCAGATTTTGATCAATATTTTTCTTTTTCGTCCACTGCCCCTTCTTCCTTCCTTCCTTCCTTCCTTGTACCAGTTCACAAAGCTGTATTTGTTGTAACTTGTGTCTTGTGTGGGAAGCACTGCTTCAGTTTTTTAAGACATTTTGTTTACAGGAAGTGGACCACAAATATTTATGAATTAATAAACCTAGGATGAGCTTTTCAAAAGTGTTCAGAATTAGTCTAACTTTGCTGGCTCCCATTGGAGCCAGTCATCAAATTCTCAGTGACTTAAATGGAGTCGGGAGCTAGCACTTGAAAAAAATCATACCTCTAATTCACAAATGGTCTTAAAACTACACTAGGCTCCTGGTCACGCTGTCCTCTCCAGTTTCTCCCCTTCCCCTAAGAGCATTGTCTTCAACACACCTGTCAAAACAGCAAAAAATGTAAGGGATTCTGAAACTGTCCTCTTTCCAAACAAAGACCTTTACCATGCTCAACTGTCACCGTGCTGCTTTCCCACCTTTCTGTGAGACAGGGCATTGATACTAGAATGATCCTGAAAGAAGACTTCTTCTCATACAGAGCTTTTCAACATGGGTTCTTTCTGGTGATCTGAAAAATTGTGAGAACTAAGATATGGAGAACAAGGGATTTAGGAGGTGAGATGGTTTGTGAAAGGATCTCAGTAAGTGCTGGTGCGGGATATAAAAAGTCGGAGGATTGCTGCTGTTGGACCATTAGGCAGTTTCCATTAGGGAATTAGTGTGCTAGGTACCTCTGTGTTTACACAGAGTACTGTTTTCCTGCCTAGTGTGGACAGATAGAGGTCTGAAAAATGTGCTAGAGACAGCATGGGATGCAGCTCTAAATTGCTAAAGCATGAAGTTATTACATGGTTCTCAATCTGATAAGGGGAAAAAAATTACTAGAACCCTGCTTGAAATCTGTGGTTGCTGTTATAAATGTGAGGATCATAATGGTATCTTTGGATCTATGACTCTTTGAAACTACTAGGGAGGGGCGTCCCTACCATATTAGAAACTCCCACTCCTTGCCTCGGGTGAACTTTTAGAATTTAATAATTGGAGATATACCTGTCTCCTAGAACTGGAAGTGACCTTGAAAGGTCATCGAGTCCAGCTGCCTGCCTTTGCTAGCAGGACCAAGTACTGAGTTTTGCACCAGATCCCTAAGTGGCCCCCTCAGGGATTGAACTCACAATCCTGGGTTTAGCAGGCTAATACTCAAACCACTGAGCTATCCTTCCCCCCCAAAGACGGAGGACCCTCCATCAACCTTTTGGGAGGCAGAAATTCACCTAGAAAACACTCCAGCACCTTTACAGATATAGATGAATGTTGATGGATTAAAAAAAAAAGCTCAAGTGCCCCTCCAACATCCATCCCTTAGTCACAGAAGAGGGCGCCTCCTTCCCCTGGTGTGGCTGATCTTGACAGCAGTGTGGTGCAGACTCATAGTGGCCATAAAGACAAGCTGCCCTCTGAACCCAGAACTCAGACTCCTGGCTCGTTGTATCTCTGCAGCAGTAGCAGGTGCCCTGTTCTGCACCCTGCCCTGTCCCATTTGATACAGTTCCACATGGGAAATTATTTGTTACTTTGGAGAAGATGGGGGTTAATATGAGAATTGAAAGGTGAATAGCACTGAATAGTCTTTTTACATGCCCATCGCGTTGGCAGCTCATAGTCATCCTGCCATCAATCAATACATCTGTGTCTCCTCTGTTGCTTCCAACTGGTAAATCCCTAGCTTATAGCAAAAATATATAAACTGGCCATCAACAAGGTTAAGCTTGAAATCAGACGAACATTTCGAACATCAGAGGAGTGAATTTCTGGAACAGCCTTCCAAGGGGAGCAGTGGGGGCAAAAAACATAACTGACTTCAAGATTGAGCTTGATAAATCTATGGCAAGTAGCTGATCTGTGACTGCTACCACCCAGTATCTCCAACAGCTGGTGATGAGACTCTAGATGGAAAGGCTCTGGGTTATTACAGAGAATTCTTTCGCAGATGTCTGGCTGGAGAATCTTGCCCACATGCCCAGGGTCTAACCGATCGCCACATTCGGGGTCGGGAAGAAATTTTCCTCCAGGTCAGATTGGAGAGACCCTGGGGATTTTTTTTTTTTGCCTTCCTCTCTGGCATGGGTCACTTGCAGATTAAAACTAGGGTAAATGGGGTGGATTCTCCATAACTTTAAGTCTTTAAATCATGGCTTGAAGACTTCAGCCAGAGGTTATGGGTCTGTTACAGGAGTGAAGTTCTGTGGCCTGCAATATGTAGGAAGTCAGACTAAATGATCATGATGGTCCCTTCTGGCCTTAAAGTATGTGAGTCTAAAAAATGATCCTGTGTGTTCTTAATGTGGTCAGGTCTCACTGGAGATGGGAAAGATTTTTATCGAGGGTGTTGGCGAAGTTCAGGAATATATTGACATCTGTGACTATGCTGTTGGCTTGTCCCGAATGATCGGTGGACTTGTCTTGCCTTCAGAAAGTAAGCATGTGTACTAAAATTTGTATTTATAAAGTTCCGGATATAATGGAGTTCGTTCTACATTACTGCTCTGTGGATTATATATTTATGCAAGTTACCAGTACACTGTATCTGCTGTTGTGACTTGTTTGATCTATGTGATGGCCTGTTTTGGTGCTACAGAGTGCATCCATTCTTGTCTCAATTAGAAACTACATACATACAGTAACAAAGAACTGAGTTCCTCTCAATTAACAGAGTCGCTAAGGCAAAGTATAGAATGAGTACAGCAAAATCTAGCTAGTTTGCACTAAGACATGGGAAGCCTGTTGACAATTAAATTTTGCAGATTGATGAGTCAGCAAGAAACATGCTTGTACTTTTATCCTCATTATCCAACTAACATGATTATTCCTTACAACTAGTTTACCAGCATGCTGTAGAGTACAACTGTAACACAGCATATATTGTATGAGTAATTTAATTCCTACAAACAGACTTCACTAAAGCTAATAAAGTTCTGCCGAACAATGAGATGATGCTATTTGATGGAAATATCTGGCTTGTGGATTATTGAAATAAGTTTCAGCAGATCATCTAGCTGGAATGTAAACACTCTTTCAATGTATTAAGATACTGCCATGCACCAAGACAGCTCTAATACAATTTTGCTGAAACTGACCTCTCTTTCTTTTGTTCCCTAGCAGGCTATCTGCATTGACTTTTTTTTGTGTCTGTCCTAACAGTTATTAGAAGAATAATCTGTATTATGCAGCAGAGCTTATGCTATGTTTTTATTCTGATAACTATGCAACTATCGAATGAATTCTGGTGCATTTACCAGCAAGTAACTTATGTTGTGTTTAAAAAATGTCCTACAATTGCCAATACAAAGGTAATAAATTGAGTTCTGCTCACATCACTGCAAATAAGATAAACTATCCACCTACTTCTGATAAACAAAATAGATAGGTCCCAGAAGTCAACAAACTTTGTCTCTGTCTCAGATCCTGAAGATCTGTTGCAGTCCGTGCCTTTTCTCTTTTCATTTATTGAGCAAAACAGTCATGCATGCACACACAATCAAATTGCTCTAATTTGTGTCTTTGTTTTCAGGACCTGGCCATGCCCTTATAGAACAGTGGAATCCTGTGGGATTGGTAGGAATTATCACTGCGTTTAACTTCCCCGTAGCAGTGTATGGTTGGAATAATGCAATTGCAATGATCTGTGGGAATGCTTGCCTCTGGTAAGATACTCAAATACTTTAAACTAAAATGCTGATAGTGGTAGTCTTTGCTCATCACAGCAGAGTTATGTTGTAAGGCCACTCTCAGGCATGTAAGGAATACTGTATTTGAAATGTCAGGTATTTGCTATTCATCTCACATTTACAAACTCTTCACTTCTGATATCTCTGGGTTGGCTTCAAGTCTTGCTTAAAATCTCTATTCTACCTTATATTACTGTTAGCTCTTTGAAGCAGGGGATGTCTTGGAATTCATGTCTATACTGCATCTAGCACAATGACTGTAACAGATAGCCCAATTAGGTATTGAGCCCTCTAGGCTCTACTGTCATACAAATAATAGAGAATAATTTAAGAATTGGGTACATAGAGCTAGGCATTCGAATAAGTCGTTTTATTTTCAAAGGTTCTGGGTACCTGTAGCTCCGCTTCACTTCACTAGAAGTTCTGGATCTGTAACACCTCTAAATATTGAGCCACTTCCACCTAAGTGTCTAGCATTAGACACTCAAATCTGAAAATGTCTGGCTAAGCTTACTGTGCCTTAACTCTAACTCTGATTCCTTGCATATTACAAGAGTTGCATACGGTATTTTTGGGAATGAAAATGATTTTGCATTTTTTTTCTTAAAGGAAAGGTGCTCCTACAACGTCCCTCATTAGCGTAGCTGTTACAAAGTAAGTTTTGGAACATATGCGCATATAATTGCTTTTGCACTTTGTCTCTAAGATCTTGTGGCTGGGATGAGAGTGGCTTCGTCTCCTTCCCCTGCCATACAGATAGTAACGTATATTGAATAAATTTGTTCCCCTGGTTGCCCCTTTTTTGAGTCCTCTGCTGGGCAGTAGCAGATGTTTGGGGTCTTGCAGTTCAGCTTCTCAGTGGAGGGGAAATCGATGGAGAGTCTGCGTGATGTTCTAAGTGTAATATGTTTTGTTTGTGCACGTACCAGTTTTGAGTGAGTGTGAGAAACAGCAGTTGACGCTTCTGTCTTCCAGGAACCTCAGCCCAACACCAATGCCTAGATTTCAGGATGCAACTTCAGGCTCTGATTAGTGTTAGTTCTTGAGGCAAACTCTTCTGCTGCTTGCACAGTTCTCGCGCTCTGTCCTGAAGTTACCTCAAAACAGAACCTGGCCAAATCCAAAACTAACCAGCCAGCATGTCTTCCCAAGAATCAAAACTTGCTCACATACAAAGAAAAAAAACCTTGGACAACTGTAATAGTGCTACTCGATGACACCTGTGATGGCACTATCAATACATTGAGGAGAGGGCGTGTATGCACTTTAACCTGTTTTAAGTAATGAAAGTACTATAGTATTTATAGTACTATTCATTGCTGAGAGTATTCCCCTGGCGCAGCCCCCCCCCCCCCCCCCCGCTACTTCTGAGAATAATTCCATTGAATTTCCAAAGGAAATACTATGAATTATGCTATAATTGGGATTTTATATGCACATTTCTCTTCTCTTTGCCAGTTACATCCTGGAAGATGCACGATATTTTAAATATGTGGATTTTGTTATAAGCCTTACTATTACACTGGACAAAGATCTTTTCAGAGAGGAGAATATATTTATATATAAACAGTGCAGCTGGTACAGATGATAGACTCTTACTTATTTATTTATTTTATTTTATTTTATTTTTTTGTGACAAGGTGAAAATAGTAACTGCTGATTTTTTTCTCACGTGCATCTGACTGAGATTTCTCAAATCCCAGTCTCTCAGGAAATTTCTCTCTTTTTTTTTTCTAGGATAGTAGCCAAAGTTTTGGAGGATAACAAAGTGCCTGGTGCAGTCTGCTCCCTGATATGTGGTGGAGCGGATATCGGGTAGGCAAAACTTCTTGGATTTTGTGGAGAAGGGAATGGCGGAAGGGTGGCTTATGGGAATAGTCTAGTTTGAAAATAGCTTTGCTCTCTCTGAGCCTTGTACTACCACTTAGAAACCAATTGAATCTACCTTGTTTTATTTGCCTCTAACTTGGACATGCCTGTCTATCCATAGACTCTCTTTTTAGCACGGGAAACATCCTATCTTGATTGTCTGGAAGGCATCCAGCACATTGCTGGCACTACTGTAAATATGTAACTGATAATTCCATGGACCATTGCTGGAACAACCATGTTACTACAAACGTAACAAAATGTGAATCTAGCTTCCAGTTTGATGAGGGATTTGTCCCCATTTTTTACTCTTATTCTTTACCTCTCTCCCTACTTTGTAGCCACATCTAACAAACTGTCTGAACAGCCATAAAGAATACAGCCTGGGTATAGTCCCTGCTATATCCCTTCCCCCAACTACCTTTATGGGCATGCTAGTTGGGGATATTCACTCCCATAGAGGTGCATGTGAGCCCACAAAGTGCCTAAAGCCTTTGCAGCCATACACCCCAAGCTGCAGTTGGTAGCATGGGTCTGGTAGCACTGGTCTGGTTGCCATGCCAATGGTGCTGTACAAACAGCAAACAAGTGCTTAAAACTTTGTTCCTGTAGGCAGGGTTAGACTTCAGAGTTAGTGCAGATGGTGCTAGAATCTGACATGGAAATATGGCACTTATTCTGGCACTTATGCTTCTTTGAGTTGCATTCCAGTTAGGCACTGACTTGATTCTTTTAAATTTGTTTTGTATTCCTGGCTTTCAAAGGCGTAAATATAACCTTTTGTTATAATTAAAGCTAAGATTTTGTCATGCATGTTTTTAGTAAAAATCACAAACAGGTCACAAGCTTCTATGAATTTTTCTTTATTGCCCATGACCTATCTTGTGCATGACAAAATGGGGAGCTGCGGGGTCCCCACTCCACCCCTGGGGGCTCTTCTGGAAGCTGTGGGGTCCCTCCACTGCCCATGACTTGAGTCCACAGGGCCTGGGAGCTGCGGGGTCCTCCCACTGCTCACGATGGCTGGGAGCTCTGGGCCCCGCAGTTCCCAGCTACCATGGGTGCTGGGGAGACCCTGCAGCTCCCAGGCGCTGCGGGCTCAAGTCACGGAATCCATGACTTCCAGAGACCTCTGTGACAAAATCATAGCCCTGCTTATAATTAAGAAACACATTTCTCATGTCAACTTGCTCCAATTGTACATAGTTTTGAGGATAGTCGTGTTCTCTTATGTAGCACAGCAATGGCAAGAGATGAGAGAGTGGACCTGCTGTCTTTCACTGGCAGCACTAAGGTGGGCAAACAGGTGGCACTTATGGTTCAAGAGAGATTTGGTAAGTATGTAGATTTTTGCTTTTTCCCCTTTAAGTGTTTCGATTGTTTAGGAAGTGGGGCTGAGGGAACTCTGACAATAGAACTTGTCTCAGTTGCCTTTTTAAAAAAACAAAAACTTTTGTGTTACAAGTGCAGCAGCGAAGCGGCATTTCTACTAATTCTAGCCTAATCCAGGACTTTTTTTAGAGTCTCCTGAAATCTGGCCTCTGCTGTACTCAGTGGGCCTGCAAATTGTTTTTGATGACCTCTCTGAATCTACCCGATTCTTGTCTAGTGTGTGGTAATGCCACTGTGGTCAGCAGTGATTTCTGGAAGGGGTCAACAAAATGATCCTTGGGTAACTGCCTCTCCTGGCCCAAGTGTAGCTGTCCCATCTTTTTTTTTTTTTTTTAAAGAAACGGGGAGAGTGTGTTATCATCAGAACATCAGTCTGCTGCAGAAATGTTGCCGAATGCTGGATCCATGCCCGGTTGTCAACATCTAGATATTTTTCAGTGGACAATTCTGCATATAAACCACAAGCCTTGGGCCACTACCCCTTGATCCCTTTGAGGATTTTGGGTTGCATTTTTCACTCTCTTCAGTCACTCCCTGATTTGAACTATAGAATTCACAGTAGCTTTCACTATTAAGGGCTTATCAAATAATGGAAGGCCATACCTTCCTCCACATTTAGAGATTTAGGACACTTGCCAGGAAAATAAGCACAAGTGCTAATTTTCCTTGCTGATCCCCTTTGATTTCATTATCATCTCTCTCATTGTCTGTCTTTCACACGCTGCACTACTTCAGTGTTTTTTGTTTTGTTCATTTGTTTTAATTTAAAGCAAAAACTCTCACTGTAGGCTGGACTTTGTTACCCTTAGTCCTTGAGTAGCACCATTGGTTTCAGTGGGAGCATTTGTGGAGTAAGGTATTAGTCACTGTACAGGGACAGTCTATGATTGTTACTCAAAGCTAGCTTCTTAACTCACGTTATTATTTACTTATTTTAACAGGACGGAGTCTGTTAGAGCTTGGTGGAAACAACGCCATTGTTGGTAATACACAATATAATAATCTCTTCTCATACAAGTTACTTCTAATGTTAATATTGTGTTCATAGTAGACTAATCTTTTTATCAGAGATTGTCGTCTTCTGTGTATGGAAAGTACCTAGCATACAGTGAACGTTATCACAGCTGAAGGCCCAGATTTAATAAGTTCCTTAGGCAACCGCCTGACTTGAAACATGTGAAATACCCTGCTGAATCAGGACTAGATAATATGTGAATAATGATCCCTCCCCCTCCACACACACCTCCCTTCTCATGAGCAGTCCTCTACCTTCCAGCTCTCAAGGCTCTACATCCTAGTCACCATCTTCCAGTCAAGGACTAGATGGAAATCCCTTTTGAATGTCAGTGCCGCTCCTTAACTGGCCAGAGGGATAGCTGTGGAACAAAACACCCTTAAAAAGCTGAACAGGCAGCCACTGATCTTGGCATTGAGGGCTGGGCATTATAAATTGCTCCCAGGTGTTTCACATGGTTGTGCTGAACATAAACACTGGATCATAAGACTTCTATTTTATAGGGTTTCTCAAGCTAAAAATTGTAAAGCTACTACTGCTGTTCTCTATTAACTGAGAACTGTAATATCTGATTTTATTTTTCCCAGTTGCTGCTTTTCCCAACTTTGGTTTATTTATTTTTGGATTGCACTGTGCTTGGGTGATAAGTCTAGAATGGTCATTTTCCCATCCTGGTTGTTGTGTACTAGCGCACTGCTGTTCTGGGGTTGCAGTATTGTGAGAGACAAACTAATTTAGGAAAATACAAGTGAAAGTCAAGAAACATTTGTCTATTTATTGGGCCTTGGGGGTGTGGTTTTTATTTATTTTTCTAGTATGTTCAAATGATGGGATATAAACTATATCACTTGATGACCATGTTTCAGGATGGCTTTAATTGCGGGGTAGCTGTGTTTTTAGTATTCTAGAATATATTTATACTTAAGTGCCAGCCAATAGGCATATAATTCTGGGAAAACATTCTTAAGAAAAATACCTACTTCCCTCTTTGTTGTCCAGTAGTATAGTTCAGATTTAAGTATCTAAAAGCCTGATCTAGTGCCCATTGGAGTTGGTGTGAGTCATTTCCATTGACTTCTAGGGAGTTGGATCAAGGTCTTGGGGAGCAGCTGGGGGCAGCTTGGTAGATATACATGGGCTACCTCTGCTTGAGCTAATGTGCTACAAGATCAGTGTGGCCATGGCAGCATGGGCTGCAGCTCAGGGTAGGTACTCGAGTTTGTACCCAGTAGGTCAAGCAAGATTGTAGCTGAGCAGCTAACCCGAGCTGCAGCTTGTGCCACTGCAGCCACACTGTTGTTAACATACTAGCTCACGCTTGCACATGTAAGACTACCTGAGCTGGCAGTTGTACCTTGCTGCTATGTAGATATAACCTTAATGAGGGCAGGAGAAGTGCACGCTGGTTAACTCTTGATGTCCTGGTACACTTTTCCCCCTTTATTGCACACTTTTAGCCTTCTTAGGTTGTTGAATTTCCAACCTTGCTAATGGATATCCGATCCCTCTGAAACTTGTGTTAAGTTTTATTTCTATGTCGTGTGGCAGGAAGTAGCATAGATTATCTTCCTGTTGTTTTAAACATACTGCCTTTTGTTGTCATGGTCTTGTTTAGGTGACAGGGTAAAAGATGCCTGATCATTTTTGCCTTTTATTTAATAATCTTGTAAACCTAGTTCCTGCTGGCTAGTCTGTCTGAAATCTTTTTGAACAGTCAAACCCCAGTATGACACTAGTTTGAGCTATCTTAATTTTTAAACTTCTTTTTCTGCTTCATGATTTTTTTATTTTCTTTTGCTTCCCTGAGTCCACTGAATTAGTCACTTGTGCCCTTTGGCACTGATCCTCCATGCTATCTGACTGCCCTTTGATCGTGTTTTGCCAGGCCATCTGGGTTCCACTCAAGCAGAATAGAGAGGGGAGGGATGCAGAAAGCTGGTTGCAGTTTCTTGATTCACAATCAAGTTGTGTTGCTTGAGGAACTTTGTTCAAATTGGCCTGGAGAACCAAACCTTTGTGCTTAAAACTAGTTTCCTGTATGTATCTGGAACTAAAGTGCCCTTAACCTACACTATTCATTCACCTCTTTCCTAGTGCTACCTGAAAGGCCTAATATAGTTTACTATGTTGACTAATTTGAGTCCACTGAATTTAGAGGGGCTTGGAACCAGAAGCCAATAACTTACACCTTGATGTTCAATTCCTCTTTAAGTGTTTGAAGATGCAGATCTTAACCTAGTCATCCCTTCTGCTCTATTTGCTGCTGTGGGGACAGCAGGCCAGAGATGCACAACTGCCAGAAGGCTGGTGAGTAAATATGTATTGTACAGTTGAGATAGTTAAATCAGCCAGTATGAAGGAGAACAGGAGTATTCTTAAAACATACTTCTAATGCATCTAAAGCCAGTGGGACAGGAAAAATGATATTAACCTGCGGATCATCCTTTAAGTTCCAGAACTATTTCCTTACATTTGTTTTTTAAAAATACCCAATCACGCTAAAACTGTAAAATATAAACTTTAACATTTCTCATCCTTTATACTCACTGAATTTCATTTTGCTTTCATTGCCAAGGCAGACATCTTCCTTTATTTGAAATATATTGTAGTTTCTGCTAGCAAGTAGTGCAGCAAGTAGTACAGTGTTTGGATTATAGCATATAGGGATTTTTCTTTAGTTTTTAAACAAGTAATTTCCATCGTATTACAATTGTTTTGACTATCTCCATTACTATTTTGTTGTAAAAGATTGTTTTAACAAAATTTAAATATTAGTCTAATTTAACTGATGTCCCTTTTTAGATGAATAGTTCCTGCTCAAATTATGGTTTTGTTCAGTAGAACTTCAACTAAAAACTAATGTGTTCAGCGCTCAAATATTTTGACTAATTATTACACTTCAGACTTCAAAGCCAAATTAAAAATAAAAACTAGTCTGTTTTGCACCAGCATTACAGATCTCAGTTGTTTAGCGACTATAAAAAGTGCAATTTTGGTATGAGGAACTTCTTCTCAAACTCAGTAGAAGCTTTAGAAAGACATTTATAATCCATTGTAAACGAATGTTGTTGTAAATTAACCATAAGCAAACAAAGCAAGAATAATATATCAGCGTGTTTTTTCACCATTTATTTTGACTTGTATTTAGTTTTAAATTGATAGCTTATGTACTGGATCTTTGTGTAAGCGCTTGAATCTTAGCATGAGACTTTACAACAGTAACTTGATATCAAAGTTCACTTGAAATGGAGAGCAGCACTTTTTTTAAAAAAACTGACTGAAATGTGAAGATTAGCAAGGTTCTACTGTAAATTTTCAATACTTTTGTAGTGAGAGGGGCTGCAATTTTCAGTCCAGTGAGCAGGGTAGGATGGGCTGAGAGAAAATATTTCAGAGTTGCTAACTAGATTTTAAATCTATTTATCTTCTCTTAGTATTACTGGGGACTGATTCAACAGGCATTTTGTTGCTAATTCTCTCAATGTTATCATGCGTCTTATGATATTTGGAGGGTTTTTTCCCTAAAAATCCCCAGGTTATAGTATCGTGTGGGTATTCTCAACTTTTCATTTGGAAAAATATGCTTTTTAGACCTTGTTGAGAAAAGCTTTGAAAATGTGACCTGGGTGTCCCCTGAAGACTCTTTCTTTTTTTTTTTTTTTTTTTTTTAAAGAGAGAGAGAATAGTTTTTAAGCCAGTCTCATGACTTTTGAGGCCTTTTTTTGAAAGCTTGAGGTTGATTATACAGCTCCTGTTCTTCATGGATGCCCAAAGCTCAACACATGAAGTTTTGCAAATTTCAACAGCTGTGATATATTACTAACTGTTTCACAAAACTCTTATGACTCTATTTAGTTCTTGCATGAAAGCATCCATGATGAGGTGGTGGAGAAACTTGCTAAGGCCTATGCACAGATTCGCATTGGCGACCCATTGGACTGTAAGTAGGGCTTTATTTTATTTGCTCCTACTTATGGAGGGAAAAGACTATTACAAAATGATTGAGTTAGCTTCAGTTAGAATAGGAGCTGTGAAATAGGGAGGAGGAATCTAATTAATCCTAATTGTTTTGTTTATCTTGGACATATTAAATGGCTGTTTTCCCAGCTATCATGGTGATAGGTATGTTAGAAATGTATACAGTTGTCCTAAAATAATGTCTTTGATTTCTATGCCATATGTAATATGTTTTTACTTTTCAGCCACCACTCTGTATGGGCCTCTCCACACTAAAGAAGCAGTGACGATGTTCCTTGATGCAGTGGACCAAGCTAAACAGCAGGGTGGCTCTGTGGTGTATGGCGGGAAGGTAACTGTTTTTACTATCTGGGCTGTTAGAATAGAGCATCAGAAAAATAATCACAGGTTGGTGGGTCACGGAGAGCCCAGATCATATTCTGACTGGTTGTATGAAGCTGTCAGGAGCTTCAAATATGTAAGTCTATCAAGTCCGACACATGGTGGGTGGGGATGGCTCCACCTGAAGTCTGAGGCAACATGTTTTAGAGAATTGATGTTAGTCTGAGAAAATGAAATCCTGAGTTCAGTGTCAGCTGTGGTCACTAACTCAGTGGTCTGGCCCTGGACAAGTCTCCTGCACTTTCCCCAATCTGTGGAAGGAGAGTCCTGCTTTCCTTATTCCTGTGTTGTTTAATTGCAGTTCACATTTTCACACACAGAAAAGCAGCTCCCCTCTCCTCCAAGCCTCTCATTCTCAATGAAACACTGGAGTTAGGGCTCTGAAGGACAGCCTGAGTCATGTAGGTGTCACCGTAGAGCAGGATAATAAGCTCTTATCCAGGACTTCAATTTGGATTATTGCAATCTCCTCCCTGACACCCATATCTTTCCCAGGTTTCTGGCTGGTGGGTCTTGCCCAAATGCTCAGAGTCTAACTGATCACCATATTTGGGGTAGAGAAGGAATTTTTTCCTAGTTCAAATTGGCAGAAACCCTGGAGTTGGAGGGAATTTGCCTTTCTCTGCAGTGTGGGGCACACGTCACTTGCTGATTTTAACTAGGGTAGATGGTGGATTCTCCATAACTTGAAGTCTTTAAATTGTGATTTGAGGACTTCAGTAAATCAGCCAGAGGTTAGGGTCCCATTACAGAAGTAGGTGTGTGAGGTCCTGTGCAGGAGAGCTGACTAGATGATCGTGATCGTCCTTTCTGGCCTTAAAGTCTTTGAGTCTTTGTCTCTATCTTCAGTGCATTCAGAACATAGCCATTCAAGTGACCTTCCCTGCTTGCCATTCACAACACAGATGGGAAGAGGGAAGTTTACTGTCTGTAGGTCACTTTGCAATTTGATTTTGTGTGTATAATTGTATATGTAATGCTGCATTTTGCTCTTCTATGCTGGATGTGCTACAAAGTAGAACTTGGTACAGTGTGTTCAGTTTAACTACTCATGAAAGGTTTTCTGTTTCTCATTGCAAGATATATTTACTGCATCCAGACTACTGAATGGGATGCACTACGTGTACCTAGTTCCTAAGCCAAACACTGATTTTTTTTTCTGAAGTAATAACTTGGGTATCACTTTTTGTGTGTGTTTTGAAGGTTCTAAATCGCCCTGGTAACTATGTTGAACCAGCAATTGTGACTGGCCTTCCCCATAATGCATCCATCGTGCACACTGAGACATTTGCCCCCATTCTTTATGTGCTGAAATTCAAGGTAAAAAAAACAAGGAGGAGGAGTGAAATGAGCTTTGATCCAGTGTTATTCAAAAGTGCATATGCCCTGTATGTTAAATTGAAGCATGCAAGGGGGAGAGGGAGAATGAAAGAAGTATTCCCAAGTGTGTGTCATGTTCATGAAACTGTTCTAATTAGGTGTATTATTGGCCAGTTATTATGGTTCTTAACTGTAGGGGTATCTGGCATAACTGCATAGCTCAGGACTTGTTTATGTTTATATAACTTTTTTTAAAAAGCACCCAGGCTTAAAGATGATAGTCTACACAGGACTGTAGATGATTATTGCATATATTGGGGGTGGGTTGGGGGGGAGCTCTTTGTCATTGCCTTTCTGTACAATCAGTGTGTGCAGGCATGCTAATATGTGACTAGGTGTACAGATATTTGCCATGTTATTAACATGATGCAACATGGCACTAGTTTAAGTTAGCATTCTGTTTTTCATGGTACCTTTTTGTGGTGGTCACTGCTTATCTTCAGTAGTCCTGGCATAACTACTTATGTAATTCCTTCCAGACAGAAGAAGAGGGCTTTGCTTGGAATAATGAAGTAAAACAAGGTCTCTCTAGCAGCATCTTCACCAAGGATTTGGGCAGGATTTTCCGCTGGCTTGGGTATAACTCTTATATTTTTCCTCTTTCTAAAACACAGGATTGTCTAATTTGCAAACACTTAGTCAAATATTATTTCTTCAACATTAAAGCCTCTTTTAGAGAAGACACCTGGCTCTTTTCCTTACCATGTGACTACAGAAGTTCACATTGTTTGTCTACCTTGTCTTTGCTCTTAGGCCCAAGGGATCAGACTGTGGTGTTGTAAATGTCAACATTCCAACCAGTGGGGCTGAAATTGGAGGTGCTTTTGGTATGTTAATTACATTTCCTACCTTGATGTTTTGGAACAAATTGATAAATTTAACAGCAATACATCACCAGGCCCAGATGGTATTCACCCACGGGTTCTGAAGGAACTGAAATATGAAATTGCAGAACTACTAACTCTGATATGTAAACTATCACCTAAATCAGCCTCCGTACCAGATGACTGGAGGACAGCTAATACGACACTGATTTTTTTAAAAAGGCTCCAGAGGCAATTCTGGCAATTACAGGCCAGTAAGCCTGACTTCAGTATCAGGGAAAATTGGTTGAAACTATAGTAAATAAAAGAATTATCAGACACATAGATGAACACGATTTGTTGGGGATGAGTCAATATGGCTTTTGTAAAGAGAAATCATGCCTCACCAATCTGTAAGAATTCTCTGAGGGAGTCAACAAGCGTGTGGAAAAGGGTGATCCAGTTGGTATAGTGTACTTGGACTTTCAGAACGCCTTTGATAAGGTCCCTCACCAAAGGCTCTTAAGCAAAGTAAGCAGTCATGGGATAAGAAGGAACATCCGCTCATGGATCAGTAACTGGTTAAAATATAGGAAAAATAGTAGAAATAAATGGTCAGTTCTCACAGGAAAGAGAAGTAAATAGGATCCTCCAAGGACCAGTGCTGTTCAACATATTCATAAATGATTTGAAAGAGGGGTGAACAATGAGGTTGCAAAGTTCACAGTCAATACAAAATTACTCAAAATGGCAGTCAGCTTTGGACTTTACTAATAGTTACAAAGGGATCTGTCAAAGCTGGGTGACTGGGCAACAAAATGGCAGATAAAATTCACTGCTGATAAATGCAAAGTAAAGCACACTGGAAAATACACTATCTCAACTATACATACAAAATGATGGGATTTAAATTTGCTGTTATCACACAAAGATCTTAATGTCATTGTGGATAGTTCTCTGAAAACATCCACTCAATGTACAGCAGCTCTTAAAAAAGTTAACAATGTTAGGAACTATTAGGAAAGGGATCGATAATGAAAGAGAAAATATAATGCCAATCCATGGTATTCTGACACCCTGAATACTGTGTGCTGTTCTGGTCGCTCCATCTCAAAAAAGATATTAGAATTGGAAAAGATACAATGAAGGGCAACAAAAATGATCAGAGTCATGGAACAGCTTCCATATGAGGAGAGATTAAAAAGACTGGGACTGCTCAACTTAGAAGAGAGAGGTTTGGGAGGGGAGGAATGTGATAGAGATCTATAAAATCATGAATAGTGTGGGGAAAGTGAATAAGGAAGTGTTATTTGCTCCTTCTCATAACACAAGAACCAGAGGTCACCCAATGAAATTAATAGGCAGCAGATTTAGAGCAAACATAAGAAGCGCTTCTTCATCCAACACACAGTCAACCTGTGGAACTCATTGCCAGGGGACATTGTGAAGGCCAAAAGTATAACTGAGTTCAAAAAGAATTAGATAAGTTCGTGGAGGATAGGTCCATTAGAGGCTATTACCCTAAATGATCAGGGACACAACTTCATGCTGTGTGTGTCCCTAAACCTCCAACTGCCAGAAGCTGGAACTGGACTATAAAGCATGAATCATTCGATAATTGCCCTGTTCTGTTCATTCCATCTGAAGCATCTGGCACCAGCCACTGTCAGAAGACAAGATTTTGGGCTAGATAGACCTTTGGTCTTGTCCGAGACTGATGCAGGTTCGAGTAAATTTTTGATCAAGTGAGGAAAAATCAAAACGTGACTGGTTGAAAGTTCAAAACTACGTGGCCGTTTGTTGATGGGATAAGGTACAACTTGGGCTGGAAAGGAGCACTTTTGCCTACTAGCAATACTATTAGAACAAGAATATTTACACAACTTGAAACAATCTATTTACAACCAACAACAGGAAACCAAATGATCTGTGATTAACTGCTCACCAGAAATTAGAGCAGATACACCAAACTGAATAAACTATATACATTAACCAAATATTGTAAAGTACAACAATTAACCACAATAGCAATCAATACAACAATTTAACTTTCATATACTATATACATAACTTAGTATCAAGTAAAAGAGGGGAAAAGGGAAGAAGCTAAGCACACAGTGTATTTACAGCAATTAGAATACAAATACCACACTTCAGGCGCAGCTGACCAGCATTACAGATGCCAAGGGCATGGCGAATTGGCGGGACACAACAAAACACGAGCCAGCAGGATACACAGGAAACCCTTCTAGCTGGAAGGAGGATCCAAGTCTTTCAGCTAACATGTGGATACTCCTGCGGATCCTGGTGTGAGACCTGGTTTTATTCGAAAGCTGTCTTACTCGTGTCAGCATCTGATTGGTCCCTAGCTCCTTCACCAACCAGGTTCCAAACTGGTGCCCTCTATGTCAATGGGAGCTGCACCCGGCACACTACTTTTTCACACAGCCCTATGCTTCTGCACACAGCACCAACTTGACCTTTTGACTGACAGAAGGTTCAAGAACAGGCACGCTACCCTTATGCACACGGCACGCTGGTATTTTTGCACAAGGCACTAGCCTAACCCCTAGGTGACCAGGCAGAAAGAGCGGGAGAATGCACACGGCACTATAATGTTGCACACCGCACTACGGTGTTGCACACGGTACCAGTGTGACCTTTTGACCGACAATTGGCCATACAGATGCCATGTTTGATCATAGGCTTTAGGGCTGCGACAGGTCTGAACCAATGTGGCTGTTCTTATGATGCTTTCAGATGATCATATCCTACAGCAATGGGGCCTATGGTATAAACCTGAGGTTCCATTATTTTTTTATTTTTATTTTTTTTAAAAACATGGTTTTTGTTTTTTCCCTTATGAATACTATTTCCTTCTTGCATAGATTCTGGTAAAGACTAGTCACAACATTGCCACTTTAAGAATAGCTTATCTCAGGTCTTCTGACCACTTGATTTTTAAGGCCAAAATCTGCCCAATTTCCTCACTGTAAATCTACAGAAATCAATGTTATTGCTCTGCATTTATGCTAGTGTAGCAGAGACTAGAATTTGGCCAGTGGCAAATTTTCTGTTCCATTTAGAAAAATATTTATTAAATAAAAGGATAGCATATGGAACACTTATTGCTGTGAAAGAAAGGTAACCCAAAATACCTTGATGATAGGTATATTAGAAAAGATCTCATAGCTTAGGGTAACAACCTCTCACTGGGCCGAAAGTACAGACTATAAAAACAAAATTCCAATTGCTGCATGCATAAGGAAAATGGCTTTTAGAGAACTGCTATGCATTTTGTTATTGAAACTTGATTCCAAATCGTGCCAGCTACTGAACTTCTTCCTAAGGGGATCTGTAAAACATATATTCACCTTTGGCACTTCTCTCTCCTAAACCTCCCCATCCTGTAACAAAACAAAATAAAACTGCCATAGCATTGCTCTCACACTACATAGTTATTTTCTCCAGTGAAAACCAGCCATTTGCATAATACAGTTGTCAACAGGAAGGCAGTGAGACAAAGTGGGTGAAGGTCAGCATTTTCAGCCTGAATATGTGGAGATGGGTCTCTGTTTTTCTTGTGAAGTGGGGGAAGGAGAAGCGCTTTTTTACCTCTCCGAGTTTTAATTGAATTTATTAAAAAAAAACCCCCTCTAATCTTCCCCACAGTACAAATATAACTTTGGTTGAAGTGTGGGAGCATAAAATAACCACAAAGGAGCTTCTAGCCCTCAGCAGTGTAAATAATTTTTTTTTTTTTTTTTATAAGGTGGTGAAAAGCACACTGGTGGTGGAAGAGAATCTGGCAGTGATTCGTGGAAACTGTACATGAGAAGGTCCACTTGGTAAGAGCTAGGCTTACATAATTTATATACAAATCAATGTAAAAATGCACAGGTAAACTTGCTAAAGTTGATCTCTTGCAGTGGAAGATTTACAGGCTAACTTCCCACGGCAGCAGGAATAGTCCCTTAGCAGTCGTGTGAACACTACTGGAACTTCCTAGCTAGTAGCAGTCTCAGAGATTGTTCAGTGGTCTGTTGGCTAGACTGCCCAAAGAGTTACAGAGACCAACAGATTTTTGTAACAAATAGTTCATTATTACAGAGCAAGAGATAACCAATTACAGGTATAATCTGCCCTTTTTTTAAGAACAAGAAGGAGATATATTCATCCAAGAAGGAAGTAGGGTATTAAAAACATGCAATACAAGGCCAAACATCTAGATACCTATCCTTTTTGGAAAAGAGGGGAAAGTCCTGACATCTATAAAAATAATTATATTTTTAAATATATTCGTTTCAATTTTCCTGATCTTGAACTTGATTGAGTAAAATATAATTGCTCTGATTTGTAAGGAAATCTGTGAGGTTGCCTCTACAGAGGGTAAGGCCACTACTGACAGTGGCAAGTATTTAGGTAAATACTTAATTTCTATGAATGTCCATTTTTACTGGGTGACTATTGATACACAGCAGCAGATACCTGTGCTGAACCATATGTATGCCAATAGACTCATAGACTTTAGGGTCAGAAGGGACCAATATGATCATCTAGTCTGACCTCCTGAACAAAGCAGGCCACAGAATCCTACCCATCCACTTCTATAACAAACCCCTAACCTATGTCTGAGTTATTGAAGTCTTCAAATTGTGGCTTGAAGACCTCAAGCTGCAGAGAATCCACCAGCAAGTGACCCATGCCCCACACTGCAGAGGAAGGCGAAAAACCTCCAGGGTCTCTGCCAATCTGCCCCGGAGGACAATTCCCTCCTGACCCCAAATATGGCGATCAGCTAAACCCTGAGCATGTGGGCAAGACTCACCAGCCAGCACTCAGGAAAGAATTCTCTGCAGTAACTCAGATCCCATCCCATCCAACATCCCATCACAGACTACTGGGCATACTTATCTGCTGATAATCAAAGATCAATTGCCAAAATTAAGCTATCCCATCATACCATCCCTTCCATAAACTTCTGTGTGCAGAGGGCCATATAGTTAGGGTGACCAGATGTCCCATTTTCAAAGGGACAGTCCCATTTTTAGGAACTTTCTTATATAGGCGCCTACTACCCCGCACCCCTGTCCTGTTTTTCACAGTTGCTACCTGGTTACCCTACACGTAGTATAGACTAGGAAGTAGAAGTAATTTGAAAGACATCAGTCTGCCTCAACACTCTTGGTTGGAGACAAATGGAGGATTATATCTTCCCTTCAGTCTGGTGAAGAGGAGGTAGTTAGGAAGGGGATGCAATCCTCCTGTGCTGCCCAATTTTTACACTATAGAGATTGGTAAAAATGACTTTGCCATTCTTTTTAATTTTAAAACAAACTGGCGAATGCGTTAAGGAAGGCTTGTATACATGAAACAGTTATTGTAATTGATTTCGGTGATCAAGTCTGTTTCCTAAATTCTTCTTGTTTCTCTTTCAGTACAATCAACTACACCAAGGATTTGCCTTTGGCTCAAGGAATCAAGTTTCAATAACAACCTTGTGAGAGGGGGTATCCTGAAAACTCCTGACATTTCAGAGCCAGGCACTTTCTAATCTTTGTCTGAGATAATTCTCTGAAACTATACTGCACCAAAATAAACACAGCAGCTACAGTACTTCTATGTCAGAAAGCCAATTGTTATATTTTGCATCAAATGCTTATTTCAGTTCTGAAAAGTAAATTTTGGGGGAGGGGTTTTGCATTGCATTAAAGTGGCCTGCAGAATTTTACAATGCCTTTTCTATGTGCTGCAATGTCAGCAGAATTTCTGTGCCCTTGTCCAACACTGACCTTGCTGTGGGTGCGGTGGTTAGATCCACGCTTCAGAAATGCATGTTCAGTGTTTAACCAGTAACTTGTCCCATATCAGGGACTCTAGTACAGTGGCTGCTGATCACCTCTTAAATGTATAAATAAAAGCACATTTCAGAGAGTCATGATGCTTCTGCCTTTTTTTTTTCCATGACTGACTTTGGGCTAGGACACTTCGACTTACTGGCCCCATTTTCTCCGTGCTGATAGTTCAGTATCAGAAGTGCCCTTGGGCTGGATGGACCATTTGATATTCCTTGGCTATCAGTCAGCAAGGAGGACCCCATCCCTTGTACTGGGACATAGAAGATAAGATCGTGGGAAATGGTTCCTGCTCCTGTACTCTGGGCTGCTCCAGTTGGCAACTGGGGATTGAGTCATGGGGCCAGATTGTCCTTTGTGTTATGTTCATTTTGTGCCACTCAACCAGCATAAAGAAGCCATAGACCTGTTGCTGGGGAATATCCTTAGGGAAGGAGGAGTCCCCAGGGGAGAGGGGTTTGTTGGGGAAAAACAGGGTGGCCAAAGTGCTATTGCATTCCAGATACGCTCAACAGCCATAATGGCCCCTGGTAAATTACAGCAACCCTGAGTGGGTCAGATGGGAGCTAAACCTAGAATCAAAGAGGTGCAAAGGTGGCTGTAAGTGGTCCCCTTTTCCCAATCCTGTGCTGAGCAGATTGTGGGCCAAACAGGCACTGGGTTGGCGGTAATCTGGTCAGTGTTATAATATACACAGCTGTGCTGAAGGCTAGTTTTCTCCCCAAACCTCCATGCAGAGGATTCCATAATTGCAGAACATGCTGATGTGTTCAGTTTGGGCTTTAGTCCAGGGCCACAACATAGATCTATAAATCATGCGCTATCACATGAGTGGCTACAAATGTCTCAATCCTGCTTCTTGCAGCACTAGCTGAGTCTCTTCATAGCATGTAATAATTTTTTACGTAAAACAAAGGATAGATTATTAACTTAAAATACTTGATAATTCCATAGCATGGGAAGTCTTTTGGATAGCACTTTCTAAACAGCTGGAAGCTGACCTGAATCGGCTACAAGAGAAGCCAAGGGGAATTTTAGCAGACCTAGGCCAATGCTGAACATTTTTGAATGTCCAGACTTTGATTGTAAACTGACTCGTATTTAAAATAGGATATAGTCTTTGTAGAGACATAGAAGTGCATTGCTTGAGACATTCAAAACTAGAACACCCAGTCCCTCAGCAGCAGATGGATCACTAGTCCTTACATGATTAAACTGTTTCCCCTTCTTGATGCTCCTTAGATTTTGCCGAGACTTCAGGGCAATTCTTAGTTTCAAGCACCTCTGCAGCTACCCTTGTTTACTGCTGACTATTGCCACCATTTATCTACTTTATAGATAATAAGTAACAAGCACCTGCACATTATTGGGACTATGATTCCATCTAGACATTTGCTGATCTTACAAATCATGAGATCAAAGCTCATGTTGTTAGTGTAGTTGCTAGAATTTGACCTGGAATTACAGTTCAATCCTTCAGTGTGTGACTGGTTGTATTTTAACACACTTTCATCAGATCCTTAGACTACTCCTGCTACCCTTGGGTGATTCTAGCAGCTCTGTAAAAATGGGTAACTAGACATCTCTGATTTGGTCACCAGAGTGGTTTTCATTGAAGCTGGTCTGGGGAGGGTGTAAATGATGGTGGGATAGTTTTTGGCATGGATACTTGTGCCATAGATTAGATGCCTATAGCAGCAGTATATATGGTGAATTAATAAAAGTCAGATAAGTTCAGACTAAACTGCATTAACTGTTATTTGATTGTTGCACCCTGAGAAAGTCAGTCTGAATATTTATGAAGTATATGTTCTAGAGCTGCTAGTGAGCTACATAATGCAACTTGCCATATAATGCAACTGCTGTTGCTGGCTTCTGCTGGTGCAGAAACTTAATTACTATTGAATGTGAAACATCAGTTAATTGCAAATGTTACGACGTGGTCAATAATTAATTTCTTAGTACAGTATCATTTACTATGAAATGACCTTGAAGAGAAGACATTTGCAAACGCCTTCCTTTTGGGGGGGTATTTTTATTTGTAGCCAATGAAACACATACATTCTACTAGTGCCTTTTCTTTTATAAGCAGTGTAGCAGTGCCTTCTGTCACCAACTAATCATGAAAAATCATCTACAAATCCATCAGAAAGAATTGTTGTTCCCATTATGTTCCATTGTATCCTAGCACTGTTTGTAATAAGAGTAAAACTACCAGCCTGATGACATTGGAATTGCTCTCAGTGAGTCTCGGGTTGGATTTTTGCAAATAGCTGCCCCACAATGCTAAATTAACAACCTTGAAAGTCTCCGCAGTCGTCTTCTAGTACTAATACAACAGCAAATTCAGAATTGCCTACTGCATATATTATTACATCATGCTGCTCTTTCTGTGATATCCCTCTTAAAAATCTTTGGTTTTGCTGCTGAATATCATAGGAATTCAAAACCTTGTGATTACCAGAACTCTAATTTGATGCCACTGTCTCTACTGTGTGAGAAACCAATCAATTTGTACTGAAATCAATGGAAGTCTTTGCATTACTTTCAATGGAAGCTGTCCCTAAATTGATGGTCAAAAGTGCTTTGCCCAGCTTGTCTTGTGAAACGTATGTCACATTCCTTCTGCATAATACAGCTCACTAGATACTCACTACATAACTGTGTACTGGTAATGTGAAAAATAGACTGGGTGCAGGGGAAGGGGTAGAAGGGAGATATAAAGTATTAAAAATGTATATATTGGAAAGGATGTTGTTCAAGAGGTTATTTCTACCTGAGACAGGTGGGTTGCAAGTACCTTTGCAGTATCCTTTACATAGTTCTCTAAGTGTAGTGAGGTCTGCTTGGCTAGTGTTCATGTATCAATGAAATCTTGCATAACTGAAGCTGTGAAAGTGCAGATTATTTTTTGAAGTGAAAAGGAGACTACATTTCTTTATTGACCAGCAAAATTGTGCTGAACTTTTTTTTTCAGCTTCCTGGTGCATGCAATCTTTGAATAATTGTTAGTTTGCCAATCCCACCTGCTGCTACTATATTTTTTCCAGTGTTGGGCATCTGACCTCAATTTGGAAGTGATCAGTAATGGATACCCATATAAACAATTTACACTGAGTTGTCCATAGCATAATTTTTACATTAAATATTTTGTGGGGGTCGAGGTGGTAGTGGGAAGAAGAGAGTGAACTTGCTCACCCTTTATGTAACACGGACAATTTCCGATCTTTTGGAGTAAGGGGAAAAAACACTTGTACAGTGAGCTGTGTGGACTTCATTTTCACTTTATTGTCCTCTAGGTGGCACTGTTGGTCAGAACAAGACCTACTAAATAGCAGCAGAGTGCATTTGGTTTTTAAGTTCTCCTTCTGACTCATGAGGCAACGCTGTGGAACAGCCTTTGCATTCATTAGGCAGATGGGTAAAAACACCAGCCTCTACTTTTATGAGTGCCTTTTACATTCTGCACAGCTGGGAACATTACTTCTTTAGCTGATAATTACAGCTACTTCACTCTGCTTAAGCCTCAGTTGATTAATACCGTTCTTATATAAAACATTAGTTTAAAAAAAAAAAGGCAAAGATGAAAATACTATTTCAGTTTAATTGCACTCAAACATCCAACCTCCATGGAAAAGGGCAAACCAAATTAAATACCTTATTCAATGCTTTACTTCTATTTGTTTGGGGGGGTCTTTTGGTCCCTTTTTCAGTGCAAGAACCTCCCAAATTGGGTCGAGCGCTCTTCTGTGTGGAATGGAAACTGAGAAAGTTTGACTCCTGTACCATAGAGGAAGGAATACTTTTCCAGGAATGCAAGTTTTATACCACTTCTGTAAGTTAGCAATAATAATTTATACTCCCATAACACCTTCTATCCAGGGATCTCAAATTCCTTTGTGAACTGTAATGAATTTAGCTTTGCCATTTCATTGAGGTAGGGAAGCATTATTATCCCAGTTTTACAGATGGTGTAATGAAGGCAAAAAGGTTAAGTAACTTGCCAGGATCACACTCAGAGATGGAGAGCCAAGAATAAAGCTCTCTTGGCTCTATGGCCTATGTTTAAATCCCAAACCATTCTTGAATTTTCAGGTTTTCACCTTGAGGTTTAGAAAACAAAACCCCCAAGCCGCTGATAGACCTATTGTCAGTATGTGATTTAGACTAGGCTATAGGGACACAATGTTCTGAGCGCAATAGGTGTCAAATGTAAATGGAAAGGGTCTGAGAATATCATTGCATTGCATTGTCTTGAACTTTAGTTCTAACTTAGAGCAGGCTTCCTCCTTACTGATGCAACACTTATTTTTCATGGACCATTGATTAAATATTGCAATCTTGATTCCAAAGAGTGAACGCTTCCAAGTTCCCAGCACTATCTTTTATTATTAAACAATATTTACATATAGTGCCATAAGTGTGCATAGCACTTAATAAAGGCCCAGACTGTGAACCCCTTACTTACTCAAGTAATCCCATTGGAGCCTGTGGGACTACTCATGGAAGTACTTGCTAGCTTGAAAAAAGGGTTCACAATGCCAACTCTGAGTGAGTAAACTCATGATCCCTCCTCTGAAACTGATCACAACATGTGAGGGCTCTAAGGCAGATAACAGGCAGAAGGATAGAGGAAGAAATATGTAGATTAAGGTTATGTGAAGAAGGAAGATGCATGGCATACAGGATCAGGGAGGCCATTCTAGGCACAGGAAGTAGCATAAAAGAAGGCAGGAGCGAATTACGGGAGAAATGGAAAAGATGACATGGAGGAAGGTGGATTGGTAAAGTTTGGGGTCCAAACACAAGAGTGAAGAGATACAGGCAAGGGCAGAGCCTTGAAAGTGAGGATGAGGAAACTAAAACTGATAGGGAGGAAATGATAAAGGGAGAATGTGGTCATAGTGGTATATGAGAAAGATGAGTTTGGCAGCAGTATTTTAGATAAATCGAAGGTTATATTAGGAAGGCTACAGTGGAGGAGGTTACAGTAGGGCAGGTGGGAGATTATCAAGATATGGACATGACGGCAGGAATGGAAGGGATGGGATGGATTTTGGGTCTGTTGAAAAGGAAGAAATGAGAAGATTTAGCAAATGCTTGAAAATGATGGTACAGGACAGAGAGACGTCAAGCATGACACGTAGGTTGCTATTCTGGGGAGTGGACAAGATTGTGGAACTCTCTACTGTGATGGTGAAAGAATGGGAGGACTTGGAGCAGAGTGAATCATTCCTTTTTTGAGATGTGTTCTGACCTTTACAAGAAAAATGACTGCAATATCTCTTAGCCTATGGCTTGTGTAAGTTTGCTCTGTGTTTTTTGTCAACTCTGATGTAATAATCCATGTATTTCAAACCATGCTACAGCTGTACATTTGCTAACCTTATGCTAGCCAATATTTGCATGCTGATTATGTTATTTGCTATTCCAGTTGCTCATCACCAGCTCCTTAAAGAAAAACAAATAGATTAAATTGAGGGCTTAGCTCTGACTATTCGATATGGACTGTTCCAACAAAAGGACTGGTACATGGGTTATGTGTATTTGTTTTGCAGAAGTCTCTTCTTTTTAAAATTGCACAATTATCTGTTACCTATGGTAAAAGATTCATGCTTACATCTGAACATTAACTTATTTCTCCATTTTTTGTAGCTGGGTTATAAAATTGACAAGTGGGGGCCTAATAATTTTGCAAATCTTAAGCAATTTGTGCATAAAGATTGAGTTGAACAGGAAATAGAACATACATTTCCTGCCTTCAGGCTGTATGATTTAACTACTAGAGAAGCAGTTGCTTCATCATAATGTCAGGTTAAACCACCAGGAAGTCACAGTACTACATTTTATCCCTGATGACAGCGGACCTGAGGCAGCTTCTACTATAGTTAAGGGGAATTCTGGTGTGTCACAGCCCTCGAGCCTATGCTCAAACATGGCGTCTGTTTGGCTAATTGTCGGTCAAAAGGTCACATTGGTACCGTGTGCAACACCATAGTGCCGTGTGCCTATTCCCGCTCTTTTCCCTGGTCACCTAAGGGTCAGGCTAGTGCCTTGTGCAAAATTACCAGTGTGCCTGCTCTCGAACCTTCTGTCGGTCAAAAGGTCAAGTTGGGGCTGTGTGCAAAAGCATAGGGCTGTGTGCAAAAGTAGTGTGCCGGGTGCAGCTCCCATTGACGTAGAGGGCACCAGCTCGGAACCTGGTTGGTGAAGGAGCTAGGGACACGAGTAAGAGTCTTTGAATAAAACTAAGTCTCGTGCCAAAAACGGCAGGAGTATCCGCAGGTTATCTGAAAGGCCTGATCACCCTTTCAGCCAGGGTCTCCTCTGGATTTAGCCAGCTCGGGTCGTGTCGATTCGCTTTCTTTTTTGGATTATTTTCCCGCCAATTCGTCATGCCCTTGCTGTTTGTACTGCTGGTCAGCTGTGCCTGGAGTGTGCTGTAAATACTCTGTTTAACTTCTTCCCTTTTTCCCCCTCCCTTACTTGATATCAAGCTGTGTATATAATATACGAGAGTTGAATTGTTGTATTGATTGCTATTGTGGTTAATTGTTGTATTTTACAATATTCAGTTAATGTGCGCACAGTTTACTTAGTTTTGTGTATCTGTTCTGGATTTTAGTAAGCAGTTGATTATAGACCGCTTGGTTTCTTGTTGTTGGATGTAAATAGACTGTTTCAAGTTGTATATATTGCTGCTATGGTGATATTTTTGGTTGATGACTTGCCTTTTCTCTTGTTTCAAATTGTGTGTATATTCATGTTCTGATAGTATTGTTAGTTGGTAAAAGTGCTCCTCCCCAGCCCAAGTTGCAACTCACTCCCCATTAATAAACAACCACTTGGTTTTGGATTACAATCTGTTTTCGTTTTGATTTTCCTCTCTCAATCAAATCCTTACTCGAACCTGCATCTGTCTCAGACATGGTATAGATTCAGGCCTTGTCTATACCATGCGTTAGTTAGTGTGCAACACACTGGCAGGCACTGGGTGATTTGCACCCAGCTGGCTCATACTAAAAGTTCCCTAGCACACCTTGACATAGTCTCATTATAAAACTGCGTTATATCAGTGCTTACTGGGGAGCTTCTAGTGTGTGCCAATGTAACCCACATACCTCTGGGTGGGGTGTTCTGTCCCATCTAGTGGCACTGAGACCACTTAGAGAGAAGTGTAAAATGAGTCTGCTCTACAACCTTTGCTAACAGGTGGTTGGCTTTTAGCCCCTGAGGTAGAGGTTCATGCACTAAGCTCCAGAGGCCCCAGATTTGATCCTGCCCACCGACAACCAGGGTCTGTCGGTGTTACACCAGCAGGGTCTATGTGTACAGTTAGTGCACAATATGCTTGTGCACATTATAATTTGTGTACCAACTAGTGCACACTAGCACGCCCAGTAGACAAGTCCTTACATGGGACCAGGCCTCAATTCCATCAGCACATTTTTTGGAAGTCCTATAGACTGAAATACCTTGTTGACAGCAACTGTTATACCTACCTTTGTTTTAAACACTCATAGATTCCAAGGCACCAAAAGGGACCATTTTGATCATCTAGTCTAACCTCCGGTATAATACTGACCATACAATTTCCCCAAAATAATTCTTTGAGCACCTCTTTTAGAAAAACGTTCAATCTGGATTTAAAAATTGTCCGTAATGGAGAACCTACCATGACCTTTCCTAAATTGTTCCAATAGTTAATTACTCTTTTAAAAGTTTACACCACCTTTCCAGTCTGAATTTGTCTAGCTTCAACTTCCAGTCATTAGACTGTGTTTATACCTTGCTCTGCTAGACTGAAGTGCCCATTATCAAATGTCTGTGATTAGAACAGAGTGTTTGTTCACTCCAGTAAAGTGGTTAAGTTGCTTATGTACTGTTTCTTAAAAGGGAACAGCAAACTTAAAAACTTCTGTAAGTGTACCAGGAGAGGGCAGAATACTTCAGGGCAGATAGTTTCAGGGACATTCAGGATGGAGAGTGTGTTTGGGGTCACCTTGCATAAAGTAAGTGGGTGATAGAGACTAGAGTGGGACTGTTTGTGTTGTAGGCAGTTTGCTGGGGTCAGAGTGCTGAACCCTGGCTGCACAGCACACACTCAGGTGCTTTCATGCTTATCTACTGACTGTTGGTGTCCAGGCTGTGAGCCACAGCAGCAGAGCATTTAAGGCACCCAGGATTATAGGGCAGGTGGTGACACAACCTCTCACTAGTCTGGATTGCACCCCAGAACACTTCACCCTCGTGTGCTTTATCTGTTAGGACATTGATCCATACATTTTCAAGATCATTTTCTTCTACGTTAGCAGTGACATGGAAACAGGTAATGCCATTTTTGACACACAGTACCACTTCCTCTCCCCTTTTGCCCACTCCAGCTTTCTTAAATAGGTTATATAGCCATTTATTTTAACATTCCCATCATGGGACTCATCCCACCAGGTTTCAGAAATACCAACTAGAGCAAATTTATACACACAAATGAACAATTCCAGTTCTTCTCTATTGTTCCATCGCTGGCCATCTTGAAATCACCCATACAGCTGAACCTAGGAGAGCCTCTCTCACTCCCTCCGAAACTCTCCTGTAAGCTGCCTCTGCTCACAATTCTCTAGTTTGCCTAGCAAATAACTTTTATACCAAGTCTCCCTGCTTAGCTCAGCTCAGCGTAGTACCAGGGAGTGACTAGTCATTCAAAGACTTCGAAGAGTGGAGCTGATCAAAGCTCCAAGGATTAGAACCTCACATCCTTTACCAAGGGACCAACAAATGGATCTGTCTCAGCTGCTTTCTCAGGGGCCTATGGCCCGGCTACACAACCCATACACAGACAGCAGCCAAACACTAGAAGCCACGGACACTTAGGACATTAGGTGTAGTAATAATAGATACTAACACATCTGGCAGCAAGTTTCCAGGCAAGTATTGCTCAGTTTAGGCGATGTTATAAGACACAGGCAAATGGCTTTAGCCATCTGAAAAGTGCAATGATCCCCAATAAATGTACTACTTGGTATATCTTAAATTCCTGGCTCAGCCACTCTATGTTCTCATTTACTAGCCCTTGAATTGCTCAGTGTTATTCAGATTGTTGTGCAAAATGAAATGATATTGTTCTTTTTCCTCTGAAATCACCTACACAATAATGAATTAATTTCTTCCCTGCTGATAGCATTAGGAACCTTAGTGCCCAGCAGCATTTAACCTTTCCATCAATGACCCTTATAGAATTTGGCTGCAAAAGTATTAATTTCATATTTCCCAAAGAATCACCATGTGCAGTGGGCCTGATTTTCTTGCTCTGCCTTATCTTGTGCACTGCATTTTACACTCACTTTGCCCAAGTGTATGTGATTTTTGTGGCACAGCAAGAGCTGCAACTAAGCATTTTAATGCCTGAGGTGAGCTATCATATTCACACCACTAGAAGTGATGCAATTTCTGCCTTCCATTTAGCACAGAGGTTTTCAAAATATATGTGTGTGTGGGGGGGCACCTTCCTAACAGGCTGCACCCCACAGTTTGAAAACAGTCATCTCCTGCCAGGACCTGGCAGACTGGGAGCTGGTGGGAACCACCTGATCTGCTGGGGCCCCTGGCTTTCCATGCTGTGGGAGCCAGGGTGCTGGCTGGCTGCTCAGCAGCCCTCCCTGCCTTGCTTCCCAGGCCAGGCCACCTCTGCACAGTTGATGCTCCCCAGGCACGGCACGTGGCATAGCTCCAAGCTGTGCCCCTGACACACTCTTGCCTGTGCCCTGAAGGAGCTCGGTGTTGGCCAGTGATGCCATTGGGAGCCAGCCCCTATTTGTAGCTGCCGTGGGATGCTCCATGCAGTACTCATCCCACCTGCCTCTCAGCAGCCTGGTCACACCCCCTCGCCTCCAGGGGACCTGCCATTGCAGCTGAGTCACTCCCCCCACACTTGCTGTGTGCAGAGCAGAATCGCCATTGCTCCTGTTGGCTGCCCTGCCCCACCCCATGGCTGCCGGGCTCACAGTCACACAGCCCAAGCTCTGACCTCAGCCACACCAGCACAGCGCCCAGCTCAGGACTCTCTCCCGCCAGCTCTGGAAACCAAGGCCATGAGAATGGAGAGATCTCTAGGGTTACTATATTTAAGTTCCCAAATAAAGGACACTGCCAGAGCTGGAGGGGGCATTTTGGGGGTGTGGGAGAGGTGTCTGTGTACTGGGAGGGATAGTTAGGGGGTGCTGGAATGGGTTTTGGAGGGCACTGTAGTGGGTACCCACTGGAGGTGGGCTGCCAGTGGTGGGAGTGGGTGGGAGAGTACCAGCTTATTAGGGGGGAGCCCCAGCTGCTGCTGAGGGAAAACTGCATGCAGGGCTCCCACTTACCCCCATTCCCCTTCTGCCCTGCCCCTTCCCTTCCCTCTCTACACCCCTTTTCCTCTCCCCACTATTCTCTGCTCCCCCCCCCTACTCCTACTCTCACATGCCCCTGTCCCTGCCCATTCCCTTATCCTCTTCTCTTCCCTTGCCCTGCCCTATCCCATCCCCCTTCCTTCCCCATTTCCTCTTCCCCCCACATCACCTGCTTTCCCCCTTGCTCTGTTCCTCCACCGCCACAGGCACTCACCTTTGTACAGAAAACAGGATGTAGGCCATAGAGGGTGTTCCGCACACGTAAAAGGGGAAGCCGAGCGTCCAGCTGCAGAGGCATTGAGAGGCAGCTCTGGACCAGCCCCTCCACTCCTGGCCAGGGCCTCTGTTTAGGGGGGAGGGGCTGAGGGGGGAGAGAAATGCCCCCAAAACTATGCCCATGGACTCTGGCCCATGCTGCTTGGCCAAATCCTGTTGCAGGGGAGGGGCTGATGCCGCTGGGCCAGATCCTGTACAGTCCCATTTTTGCACCTCCTGCCCCCCACTGACTCTGTGCCCTGGGCAGCTGCCTCCCTCACCCACCCTAGTTATGGCCCTGGGCACAAAAAAGTGGGGTATCTGGGTTATGCAACTGGAAACCTTTGGCACAATAGAGTCTTTTGTCTTGTTGTCTATTTTTAACAATACTTTGCATACATTTGTCCTATAGCAGGCGTGAAGTGAAGAGGCTTTCTTTTTCTCCATCACAGTAAAGGAAGTCTGGTCTAGCTGACCATGTCCAGGTCATAGATTGAATCAGTGAATCCTCCTGGGTGTGGTGTTCTGTCCCATGTAATGACACCAGGACCACTTAGAACAAGAGATTTGCTCTACAGCCTTAGGTAACAGCAGGCTGTTTTTTAGCTCATGAGATAGAGGCTCATGCACTAAGCTCCAGCCGTCACCTGTTTGATGCTACCTGTCAAGGAGCAGGGTCAGTCTGTGTTACATTATCACTTTTTTTTTCCTCCCACAGTGAGCTTTCTAATTGTTTTGTTGATCAGATTGGATGTTTGGACTGGACTGATCACAGCTGTGGCTGCAGTGGACAAACACCGTGGTTTTGTTAGTAATTCACAAAGATCCATTTTCCTTTCCCTCTCCCCACCCCAAGAGCACATTTTAATCATTTTGGAACATGCCAATGCTTTTGCCTCACACGCTTTACTAAGCAGAAAAGGGTTTTAATCACAGTATGATTGATAACCATAGTTAAACAGAACATTAGCCTAATGACATGTAACTCCAGCATGGTTGTTAACTTGTGTACAAGTTTATTCCTTAAAAAGGAACTGAAGTTGTCAGGCTTTAAGTTCAAATGAGTGAAAGACAGACAGGTCCCTCTTCTTCTCATGTGGCTTGCAGTTGTGGCTATGGAAGCTCAAAGAGAAACATGTAATAGTGAGCTAGTCCTGGGGCATAAGCAGTGCAATTGAATCTGCAGAGTAACATGCACATTTCACACCCTCCATGCGTCTGTGCACATGTAGAGTCAAGCCGGCACAGGTATGAACCACAACAAAATCCATATAAAGTGAAAAGAGTGTAAGTTGTTTTATTATAGAGGGAGCTGATGAAAGTCTCTGATTTTATAATAGTGAACTTTATATTCTGTGCTTTAACCTTTTTACATTCAAGATACATTTTAAAAGTACATTTGGGGGAATGGAAGCAAAACTCCTCTACTGCTAACAAAAAAAAGAAAGAAAGAAAGAAAGAAAACCAAAAATTATACCAAGGAACCCAGAAGCAAATCTCTTCACCTCACCAAAGAAAATTCAGGATATGCTAATAGCTAATTCAAGAAATAGGAACTGAGTGATGAAAACTGAAGGGGAGGAAAAAAAAAGACAACAGGTAAGTAGCGACAGTCAAAGACGAGAGAATGATCCAAGTACTCTGCTTAGTGTTAAATGGAGAATTTAATCACTAGTCACTCACAATGGCTAAAGCCATCAACTAGGGAGTGTTGAGAATGTGATCATGGTTTCATATGGAAGAACACAGTACTGTTCTTAACCTCACCTATTCATAAAACGATGCTAATATTGTACTTGTTATGGCAGACATTCTTCAGATTTAGATATCAAAGGGCTGTGGTCAGTGTTTTAATCTAGTTTCTGATGGTGAGAGGCAATATAACACAAGGTCTTGCCTCGTGTAAAAAAAAAAATTATACATTATTCAGCGTGATCCTCAGTATGACATTATGAGAGCCTGATTCCTGGACTATGAACAATAGAAGAGTAATGAGCAGAGTTGTGTTGGCAGCATGATTTTAGAGCTCAGTACTACCAGAAATCAGTCTGAAATGATTAAATATCTTCATTTCTACATGGAATGAAGTTCTATAATTAAATAGGGAACGAAAAAGAATAATTGCAGAGCAGTTTGGTTTTTTTAAAATTTGCTGTGCCAAAACTTTCCAAATAGTTTCCACTTGCTAGAGGCTGTGTTTGAGTAGTTCCACAGTTAATACAAATAACAGAGGATAGGAGAGAATATCTAGTACAGCACTTATTATAAAAGCATTTATAGAGCATTGGTCTGTAAAAAGTGGCTGGCCAAATTATGCTGAGTGTCTTGTTTTCATTTATTGCATGACATTAAAAGATCAGAATGCATTTAATGTGTTTTTAGCTAACATAACCATTCTATGGTTCCAAAGAGATGTTATGAGATTGCAAATGGGAAAAGAAGTGGTTTGTGTAATTGTGAACAGGAGGAGAGATAAACTTTTTATGAAGATGTAGTCCACATTTTTTAGCCTTCCCTATTTAATATTATCTGTATTCTACCACTTGAATACTTAGAAAACCTACAAAAAAACTATGCATCATGATTAAACTCTACTGAAGAAAAAAAAAAAAGACATCTGAGGTGATACCAAAAGATTTGGTGAAAGCAAATGTAGGCTTGGTTTTCAATAGAAGACATGAGAGCAATTCTGGCAATTGCCTTCCCGTAAGTTTAACTTCCATTTCAACCAACATAACAGAACAAAATTTTGAGGAAAAGTTTGAAGAGCAATGCTGGCAGAAATGGGGAGTTGAGTGGAGCTGGATTTGTTTACACCAATAGTGTACTTGGTATCACTTTTCTGAACTTTTAGGGGGAAATCGTGGGCACTGTTGAAGTCAATGACAAAACTCCCACTGACTGTAATAGGGCCATGATTTTAACCTTTAGCCATTTCTTCACTAGGAAAAAGATAATGTGTATGTGTGAAGGCTAACACCCATTAGCTAACACAAAATAAAATCCTAGTGAAGGCAAGGCCAGGATAGTGTTCACATGTTATCTCCTTGACATAAATCTAACCTCACCCCTACTGTGTACCTCAGCTGATTAACACTCAAGAAAATGACAAACTGTATTGTCTACGTAAAGATGTTTCCAAAGATCAGCTAATGTGGTAAAACTCCTGCCACCCTTTTTGAGCTCTTAGAGAATAAGGGCTTATCTGCATGGGGAAGTTGACTGACATAGCTATTTTCCCCATGCAGACAAGCCTTAAAAGAACCACAGGTGTAACACAGCATGGGTTTATAAAGACCAAACCTCAGCCAGCTAACTGGATAGCTTTTTTGATAGAATTAGTAAATTAGTTAATGAAGGGGAGACAGTAGATTTAATATTTTAATGTCAGTAAAGCATTTAATAAAAGCAGCAAAGAATCCTGTGGCACCTTATAGACTAACAGACGTTTTGGAGCATGAGCTTTCGTGGGTGAATACCCACTTCCTCAGATGTACCCAAGTTTTAAGACGAAACCTACCGCTGATCCTTGTAGGACTCCACTAGACACCTTTCTCAATAGATACTTCACTATTTATCATTACCCCTTGTGTTCACCCTTTAGCCAGTTTACTGATCTACATGCCAGTGTTCCCATGCCATCCAATCTGAATTACTTTAAGTGGGATTTCATTAAATGCTTTAAGTATCAGAGGGGTAGCCGTGTTAGTCTGGATCTGTAAAAGCAGCAAAGAATCCTGTGGCACCTTATAGACTAACAGACGTTTTGGAGCATGAGCTTTCGTGGGTGAATACCCACTTCCTCAGAGGAAGTGGGTATTCACCCACGAAAGCTCATGCTCCAAAACGTCTGTTAGTCTATAAGGTGCCACAGGATTCTTTGCTGCTTTTTACAGATCCAGACTAACACGGCTACCCCTCTGATACTTAAAGCATTTAATGAAATCCCACTTAAAGTAATTCAGATTGGATGGCATGGGAACACTGGCATGTAGATCAGTAAACTGGCTAAAGGGTGAACACAAGGGGTAATGATAAATAGTGAAGTATCTATTGAGAAAGGTGTCTAGTGGAGTCCTACAAGGATCTGCGGTAGGTTTCGTCTTAAAACTTGGGTAACTTGTCAGTACTGTGCTCTATTTCAAGCTGGATACCATGTAGTGATCGTTTTAGAAGTAGTTGTTCACATGAGAATCATTAGCCTGTGTCACAAACTGCACTCCATGAGAAAAAGTCAAGAGTTCAACACTTAAACATCGGTAAAAAGTGACTTCCCTGTACAAACTTCCCTTCATGGCTTGCCTCAGCTGCAGCTTTTGTGCTGAAGCAGAATTAGATCACATTGGAGGATTAGCACAACCCTTCAAAGTCATGGGCACTACCATGCTGGTGGAACAGTTCCCGAGTTGTGTTTTGCACTATACCAGGAACCAGTTGTAATGAAGCGGTTAAGCCACCGGTTAATTCTTTACTTTGGAAAGAACACTTAGTGCTATCTGCAGATGTATAGATAAGAGCTAGTTTTTAATTTTGCACTTGGCAGCACAGCCAAATGATTGGTCTCTAATCTGCAACTAAGCACTGGTAAAGTGCCTTCTCAGTGGAAAATTACCTCATCCATATCATTATGTATGAAATGCAGTTGAAGGGCCCCTTCAGTCTACAGCCCTATTTCCATGCTTCCTACATTGCCGAAGACCAGGAAACTTGTTAATAAACAATTAATGAAGTTTAATATGGACACTTCCATTTCGTCATGACTTGAGTAACTGAGGGACGACCTTTCACAGGGCTTCCTGTCTGACCAACAAGGGTGGGTTTTTAACGGCTGTGAAATCAATGAGTATGTGACCAGTAACCAGATCAATTCAACACAGTGGATACAAAGTGTCGTGTACATAGGAAAAAGATAACTGCCATTAAATGCAATACACAAGATGATTATGCACACCATTGATGATTTTGTTTTGCTATTGTTACTTAAGTAGGTACAGTACCTGAATATTAAGTGAAAGTTGTTCTGGGAAGGAGAGAGAGAATAGAAAAAGTGAGATGTATAGGTGGGAGAGATGTGCATAGCTACATCTTGGCAGGAGATACCTATAGGCTATATGACATCTTGTAGTAGCTCCTTGTTCTTTCCATGATATATAGGAATAAACTCTCCATGGCAGGGCAAGCTCAGTGGAAGGTAGTGGTGTCACATCTTTAAAACTTCTTCTCTGGTGGTCTTCCTAAGCTAGGAATTTGGAGCACTTCAAGGTGCACCAGGTATGACCTAGTTAGTTAGTTAAGCTTTTGCCTCTTTTTTAATAACAGGAGGTTTACAGGAGTGGGGAGGGAGGTTGTTAGTAAGCAACCTATTAATAGCCTATCATCTAGTCCCACAATTTTGTGAAACCCTGATTTTACCAAAGTTCTGTCTTCCCTGCATTACAAAATTTCTGCTAATGGTATAGCAGCCAGCAGGAATTAGGGAGGAGCTCACTGATTTCAAGCCACAAATTTCAGAGGCAATAAGTAAGATTTGCCATTCTATGCATGTTAGCAAATTAAGAGTATTAAATAAGGGTGCTGCTATTACTCACTTGGCAAACTGCAATTAGTGTAGTTTCTTCCAAATAAAGAAGTCATTGTTATGTTATTTATAAAAAGCATATGACAGAATGATAAAAGGCCGTTTGTTTGCTTCAGTTTCACTTATAAATAGCCGTCCTTCTTTCATTATCTTTATTGTAGGCTATTACTCCTTAATAACTTCAAACTCTCAATGCTCTTAAGTGCAGCAGGTTACCAGTAACTGCAGCTGATCCAGTCAGGTGATAAACTGATAACAGTGCCTAAGAAATCTGTAGCAGTAAGGGTATGTTTACGCAGCAGCTGGAAAGTATAATTCCTAGCCATAGACATGCCTACAAACAACAACATACACAGCAGTACTGGCAGTGGTGTGGGCTAGTGGCCTGAGTACTCGAAACAGTTGTGCTACAACTGTCCCCTCTCAAATGTAGAAGGAATGGGATGAAAAATTGACATTTTATTGTTTTTGTTGAAAATTTTCTCCCTCTCTCTCTCTCATACACACACACACAGTCATTTCATGAGCAACTCTGATGGCACTCTAAGGCCCAAAGCAGAGGCAGAAGGGTCCCAATATATGGGCAAAACCCAGTTGGAACAGACAGGTGAAACAACTCCTCTGCCTTATCATCCCTGGTAATAATCCTATATGTTTTACTGCAGCAGGGGATGATCTGGTCTTTATTGACTAGAGCAAGTTCAGAGATGTGAGATAAGAACACATAGAGCCTCTACTAGATGAACCTTGCTGAGGTTTCATAGGTCCTTTCCCAGAAGCTCTCTATTTCCCAGTCTGGGGAGGACATTGCACCATAATTGACACTTACACAACACCTTTTGGCTCTGATCCCATAGTGCTATTGAAACATTTATAACACACTTGTGAAGCAATCCATCATTATTCCAGATTTACAGTTGCAGAAACTGAGACACAAATGATTTGCTGAAGGCAGTGTGCAAGTGACACTACCAATATCAGAAGACAAGTATGGGCTCTGACCAGGGCCAGCTCCAGGCACCAGCCCAGCAAGCAGCTGCTTGGGGTGGCCAACGGAGAGGGGCGGCACGTCTGGCTCTTTGGCGGCAAGTCCCTCACTCCTCTTGGAGCGAAGGACCAGCTGCCAAAGACTGAAGCAGTGGCAGTAGAGCTGCAGATTGCGCCTTTTTTTTTTTTTTTTTTTTTTTGCACTGCTTGGGGCAGCAAAAACTCTGGAGCTAGCCCTGACTCTGACCTTCCCCCACAACAGAGCAGTGCAGCAGTTATTTCTCCTGCATTAGAAAGAAATTAGGTTACTTGGATTCACCTTACCTTGAATTGTGCCATCTGGGTTAAAGAGATAAGTTTCCAAGCTACACAGAGATCTTCTTCACCCACCTTGTGTCTCTCCAATATGCTGGGACCAACACAGCCACAACAACGCTACAAACAACATATAGGTTAAAGGGCAGCTATCAGCCTAAAGATCTATTGAAATACATTTGGATTACTCATTCACTGCTGCAATTGTTTATTCTTGTCACTGTTATCTAATATATGTGCTTAGGGAACAGTATGGTTAGTGATAAATCTTTAGCTTACCTGCTCTCCTTCCCAGTCTGCTGTAAGACTTAATTCAGCATATTACAATACAGTAGGCAGTCAAAATTTTCAAGGGTGTCTGATTTTCATAGGATGGAAGTTCAAAACTTTCTGAAAAGCCCATTTTAAAGGTGCTTCAAGTTGGACATCTAAAATCACTAGTCACTTCTGAAAACTTGGGCTTCTCCATTACAAATTTTCCTCATGAAATTTGTAGGAAACAAAATTACTCTGTAGAGAATTCCAGCAAGTGCATTTTACACCCATTTGTTTGGTAAATAATGTAGTTCTTGTTCCTTGTCCAATTAGTTTGATTTTAAATCTAAAAGACACCATAAAAACCCACCTGGTTAGTGGTTCCTCACCACTAATTCAGTAAAGATCTCTTCCAAAGTGGGTGTAATCAGAGCTTGCCCAGCATGAAACCCCTCCCCAGCCCACTTACTGTTAATAGGTAGAACTATTGTCTTCAAAATAAAATCAGTTGACCCTGCTTCTGAGACATCTTATCTGTGCTTTGTAATTTCAAGAACTGCTTTTAATTCACACCCTCTGCAAATTCAAAGTCAGCTCGGTTGGATGGAGTTATATAGGCAGCTCTGTATAGTTTCTACAAGGTAGAAAAGACACCAGATTTAGGAAAACTGTTCAGAAATATTTGAACACAAACTGGGATAGTCTTTTCTCCATCCTGGGCTCTGCATACAGGTCTCTCTTTGAATTAAATAGGAGGCATGAGGGCACATCCAAAGGCAACATTTGGCCCTTAGTGATCTAGATTATGAAATTTTTTTTGAATAGTTAATTTGCCAAAACATGCAGTCTCAGCTGACCTGAAACTTTGTGAATTTGACCCAATTAGTTTTCCCAGGAAAAAAAAAAAAAACCACACACACACACACAAAAACACCCTTATCGCAGGCCAACAAAGACAGACAGATTTCCCACTCCCCATTTTAACTTTTAGCCCAGGGGTTAGGGTATTTGCATGAGATGTGGGAAACCCTAGCTTAAACCCACTCCATGGAGCAAGGACTTGAACTCAGCACTTCCCAGGTGAGTGCCTCATAATCACCACCAGGGTATAGAGTAATTCTTTTGTGCTCTCTCTCTCTTTGGGCCAATGAATGTGTAGGTAGGTCCACAAAGTGGACCAGCTTCAACAGGAGAGATTGAGAGCCAGGGCCGCCCAGAGGATTCAGGGGGCCTAGGGTCTTTGGCAGCAGGTGGCCCCTGCTTTGGCAGTAATTTGGCAGCCGGGGGGTCCTTCGACTCTGGGACCTGCCGCCAAAGTGCCCCGAAGACTTGCGGCGGGGGCCCCCCACCGCCAAAGACCCTGCACTTCGGCAGCGGGTCCCGCTTCAGCAGTCATTTGGCAGCGGGGGGTCCTTTCGCCCCAGGGATAGACCCCCCCGCCACCGAAGACCCAGAGTGGAAGCAGCTCCGGGGGCCCGCGAGAGTTTTCTGGGGCCCCCGGAGTGAGTGAAGGACTGCCCTCCATTGCACCCATGCAACTCCACTGACTTCATAAGTGAGGGAAGAATGTGGCTCATATTTGGGAATGCGAGGTGAAAAGTTGTGTGGGGAGAGATTTGTTTATCAATTTCTTAGCTAGTGATATTTATACATCTAAGTAAATAGGAGAGACCCACCCAGAAACTTTACAGCCACAAAGAGTACATTCAGTGGAACTTCTGCCATGCTGTGTTTAGGATGGGATGGAAAGTGGCCACTTGGGGTGTGGAACGCTAACTTCCAGCATGCTGGAGAGCAAAGCCTTGCAGTGCTCTTCACCGAGGTGTGTATTTGTGGGGAAACCACATCAACCTGAAACAGATCCACTGAATAGGAAAGGTGCCCAATGGGCACCATATACAACTGGCCCCTGGCTCAGCTGTGCAGATTGCTGCACCTTGCCTATAGGCTGAGGACAACAGAGGCTTCTATCCTACATTCTTCAGGCACAGCTTTACCCAAGGTTCACAGCAACATGTTACAAATATGGGCCAGATGCTCAGTGGTGTTAGAACTAGGGGTGCCGGTGGGGCTGCTGCACCCCTCTGCTTGAAGAACAAACATATGGTTTCCATCAGCAGCATCCCCCCTATAAAAATTGTTCCTGCAGATCCTCAGCTGATGTAAATCAGTCCTGGTGTTACATAGATTTACAGCAGCTGAGGAACTTCTCCAGTGGCCAGAGATGAGGAAAAATACATCCACACTTGGGAATCTGAATGAAAGCCTTCAATGGAAAGGCTGTCATAGCCTGCATTAGGCTTTTGATCAGGCCCTAGCTGCATTGTGTAGGATGATTTTTAGAAGGTGGTTTGAAAACAGATTTTGCAGGCACAAAATGGATTCACAGTAAGAGCAACACTTCTGATTGCAAAAACCTTTATCAGCTTTGTTTATAATATAAAACTAACTGTTACATGTGGAATGTACAAGCGAAATTGTAAGCACCAGACTTTTTTTTAAAGTTTTTTTTATTAAACAAAATAAGGTACATTTCACAGAAATGATTATTAAAAATGCATATATAAACATCTGTTTACTTACAGGTTCTATCTTATACTACCCTAAATATTGCCTCATGAAAACCAGCCAACCCACTTTGTAAACCAAAGAGTTAAAATCACTAGTTACCTCATCATTTAAGGCTCTGTGAAAACAGAACAACGTAACAAGAGAACACCTATTTTTCTTCTATTCACTCCAATAAAATAGTTTCTATCATTGTATTTTCATTAACTTGCCAGTTCCCACTGTGTAAGGGTGATGGACTCTGTGGGATCTTCTGTGACCAAATTAGCTATGGGACTCCCGGTAACTGGAATGGGAACTGCACAACTAAGACCTCATGTGACCCTTTGAAAAGCTGACAGCATCTTAGCACTGAAGGGCATCCTGAGCAAACTATGTTACAATGAGAGATTTAAAATATACCGGATATTTTAAACTGTGTTTAGCAGCTCAGTGTGCCACCCAGGCTTGTAGACAGTTTGCAGAAGCTACAGTTCATAGTGGGTGGGGTATTCTGTAAAAAATTGTGAGCGTTTGCATAGGGCTTGATCTGGTCATCTACTGGGCACTCAATTTCCATTGAAGTCAATGGGCCAGATCCTCAGCTGGTATAGCTCCAGCAAAGTGAATAGAGTTGTGCTGATGATTTACACCAGCTGAGAATCTGGCACATAAGAAGCAGAATGCACTCAGCACCTCAGATTCAGACCCAGAGAGACCAGACATGAAGGTATTTGACGCATGCACAGATTTTGGGGAACTGGAGCAGAAGAGAAGAAAACTAAAAATGGAGTGTTTATTAATAACTACAGTAATACCAGAGAGACAGGGGTCTCTCTCTGAATGACAACAAGCATTTGCACATGATGGTTCCGTAGCTGTACATCTAGGACCAAATTCTGCTCTGTCACATCCATGTAAATGAAAAACAAATATTGAGATAAAGGGAGTTACTCCAGATTTACACTGGAGAACCAAGAACAGAATTTGGCCCCAAACTATAAAAATCACATACTGATGTGTGACTAGCAATGGAAAAACATTATTGTCAGCATACACAGATATATTTCATTGCACAAGAATAAACCACTCTCCAGATTCTTGAGACGGAGAAGCTACTGCAGCAGTCTAAGTGTGGCTTTAGCTTCAAAAAATGGAACACGAACTCCAGCCTGCAGAGTTCACTGCAGTGTTTGATGCTGCTTATCAGACATAGGAGAATGAGGTATGAAGTAGCCCAGAACATGAAGGTTTCAGTCACCATCTTCAAGTAGTCTTTGTAAGTTGTTTTGTATCTTAAAGAAGAACAGAAGGTTCAGATATACTTACTGCTATTCACACAGTTAGAAAGCATTCTTCAGTGCAAGTATGAGTGCACCAGTTAATTCTAGCACTGCTATTTATGCCCTTTCGAATGGTTGCTATACTGAAGTCAACCCAACATCCATGTGCATCAGCCAGGTACAGAGCCGTCCCTTGGGTACGGTAAATTGGGGTGACTGCCCCAGGCCCTGGAGGGTCCCTGCACATGGATAAAATCATGAGGTGGCGAGCAGGGAGGTGAGGCAGGAGGATGGGTGAAGTGAGGAAGCAAACAGGGATGTGAGCAGCAGGCAGGCAGGCAGGCAAGGAGGAGCTCCCCTACCAGAACCTCCTGCTCCTCGCAATGCCTCCTACCTGCTGGCAAGCCCCGCCGCTCAGTGCCTCCTGTGGATCAGATGTTTCAAGGCATGAGAAGGCACGGGGGAGGAGGGAAGAGGAGTGAGGGCACAAAAGCATGCTTGGGGGAGGGGACGGAACTGGGCAGGGAAGAGGCAGGGTGGGGGTGGGAAGAGGTGGGGTAGGGCCTTGGGGGAAGGGGTGGCATGGGGACAGATCTTGGGCAGATCCAGGGAGGAGCACCCCATCAAGATTAGAAATTTGGCACCTTTGTCTGGGGCCCACACCCTCCTAGGGACAGCCCTGACCAGGTACAAACTCATTTGGAAAGCTGGAACTGAGGTGTCAGGACTTAGGAGCACTTTTGGTAAATTCTGAAGCTGCCCTGCTCTTCCACTAAGTTTGAGTTAGTGAAAGAGCAGGGCTACTCCATGACTGACAGTAGAGTTGGAAAAAACCCAGTAATTAATTTCATTAACTTTAAGTGATTTATCAATGTTGTAATTTTTCAAAATTTCATAATTGATTTTATTTTATAATTGAAAGATGGCCACCATCTTTATAGGTGGCCAAAATCTCAAGAAAACATCTACAGAACTTTTGAAAAACCCAAAGGCTTTTGATAAAGTGGAAAATTCAAAGTGTTTTGGCGAGCTCAAACAGGACAGGCTTCCCCCTCATCCGAAGGACAGTAGGATACAATCTACAGATCATGAAGTAAAACATTCCATGCTCCAGAAATTAGCCTACTCCTTTAAGGAGAAGCAAGGTGGCAGCCAGCACCAGAGAAAAAGATACTGAGCTCTATTCTCTGCCCCAGCTACTTTGTGTTGTAGAAGGTAGTGCAAAGCAGCCAAAATGCTATCCAAGGGGACAATTGGATGGTGCAAAGCTAGCTTAGCCAGCTCGATGCCTCCTGTTTCTCTCTCCACTTTAGCATAGGGCATGTCAAGATGGGACACATGGTGTTCTGCCAGAGCTTCAGCTGCTATAGCCACTGGCTACAGATAGAGCAGCTTTAAGGCAGCTCCATATTACACTAAGATTATGCCATGCCTCGTCCAGCCTCCAGTTGACCCAGGATCAGGGAAAGTTACCTTAAAACCATGTTGTCATACCCCCCACTTCCCTGAGGCACACCAAACACACTCGTTAAGGAAAAAAAAAAAAAGGCAGGGATAGGTTCACCGAGGGAAAGGAAGAAAAAAATGGAAAGAAAAAAAATGAAAACTGCTTCCGGGTTAATATATACAAATTATCTAGTGCCTGCATTTTAATTGTATTCCCTTCTCAGAAGAGGTGGAGGAGTCAACCGAGATCCTGGGGCTCATATTGGTGAGGCACATGAGTCCTTTTGGTTTTTCATTTCAAGCACTTGTCTGGTGGATACATCTGGTACATTTGGCAACCAAGCTGTATGAAGCCCATCAAAAAGAGTCTAGAAGTGCTAGATATTGTGGCACTAAGCCAATGGGAATTCAGTGGCCCACAAGTGTGGAATTCAATAGAGCTGAGAGAAACACAAGGTTACATTCAAAAGAGGTCACTGCAACAGGGTCAAATTCTGAACAGGCTTTTTGAGAGTAGGTGTAAGGCCAGACTTCTGCAAGTCTATGGGGAAGACGTGATGAGGAGAGGAAAGCATACATTAAGTACAGGTGCCAGGATTAATAACTTTCTTCTTCTAAAAAAAATTTAATCAGAGCAGAACGTCAACCCAGTAGTACAATTTTCACAAATAATAAATAGCTAATTATTCCATAGCGTTAGCTTAAATGCTTGCTAAGGTTTAGCAAATCTTTATTGAAGGAGTGCCAGTTTAAGAGAGGTGTGTTGGTATGCAACAACCTGTGCTCAGAGGACACTAGGACCATTGTATTGTAAGTTGGCAGCAATCCAAGTATGAAAATATGCACAGTTAAGGTCTCTTTAGGGGTTCAGTTCTTTTGGCCCCAGTTGAGCAAAGCATTTAACTTTAAGCATAGGCTCAAGTCCCACTGAAATGAATGAGACTTCAGAACATGCTCACGTGATTTGCTGAACTGAAGCATTAGTCTTTATATGAGAAATTCCATTGTAATGATTTGGCCTGTGTACTTGGGTCAATATTGAAGGTCTCTGAATATATCTTACCATATAGCGAGTAATCTCCTCTCACTTCCTAGTTTTAAACTAGTAAACATTGAGAATGAAGTCAATTGAATGTCTCCAGATTTACACTGAAGAGAGAATCAAGCCCCATTTCCTTGGTAGCAAAGTTGTTCTGAAACTTTTGACATATTGCTAGCAGTGATATTAAATAATCTCAGTGACATGCAACCTGAAAAGTTTGCTCTGGAAAAACAAATTGTATTGAAGACCTTTGCAAGCTATCAACATTTTAGAAACAAAAAAAACAAAAAACAAAAAAACACTCATGTGATTATAGTATGTAGGAATTCAAATAAAAGGTTATTACAGTAGAAATACAACCTACATGCTGGGCCAATGGAAGAACAACATGAAACACCTTAGTTTTAATTATCAGTTTACTGCACTTGAAGTATAAATGTAACCAGGTGAAAATATCTTCCTGCCTAGCCTTGTTTTTCTTTGATTTTCCAGCTGGGGATAGCAAATACATTTAGTTCTGCAGTTAGTAAATGGAAAAGAGAAGAGGTCATCTGCAGGGAACAAACAGCTGGTGCATTCATGTTGCTAAACAGTAACAGACATTACTAAACATCCACTTTGTAGGTGGACACCAGCATTCCAGCAGGACAAAACAGACTGGAGAAACATATCACCCAAGAAAGGTAATATCAAAAGTCTGTTGCCTTACCAGCCAAAAATGAAGGTCATTAACTGGATCATAAACACAACAAATCACTGGAGGTTTCAGAGTAATTAAATGGCAATTGATCTCTCAACCTCTCATAAGGTAGCACTCACATACACTGACACACATGCTCAGGCTTAACTGTTAATTTATGCCATTATCCAAGAACTCTCTCACCTCAGGAAGGTGGTTCTTCCAGAAATGCTGTTCAGAGATCTACAAAAGCAAATCTTGGAGAGTCTGGTACTTTCGGGAAAGAAACATCAGTGGTTTGACAAAAACCTGTTGTGATCATCATGTATCCTGAGTACCGGGCATTTAAATACTTACATAATATTATTCATCTCAAATCAATTACCTTTTCCAATTTTATGAGGTTAGCTGTTAGTTCACCACAAAGGACATCAGCATTAATTTGCAGATGGGATCCCAGGCCTTGTTGCACTGGCTGGCTGTTAAATAAAAGAACGAGATGTGATGGGGGAAAGGAAAAATGAAAACAATGAAGGATTTGAATGGGAACATTGTTACTGCAATACTTATTTAGCACAGTATTTCTGTAATGTAATTTGTACCCTCAGACTTTACCAGACTAATTCTACAGAAATCAAGACAGAAATTCTTAACATTTTTATTAGTAAAATCCCTCTAAGTATGCTCGTGTTTTATGACATGGATCCAAACAAAGTGTGGAAAAAAATAGAGTGGAAAGTGCACATTAGGATTATTCTCTATCCTTTAGAAGTTTGGACCACATTGGCATGACCCTCCCTCCATTATCAAAGTGGTTTGAAGGGGCCTTAACAGTCTCACACAACTCCAAATAAGGGAAAAACACAGTGGATGAACAGCTTTCCAGACATTCCCATTTAAGGATAAGGCATTACTCCCTTCCTACTCCTTTAAATTAATAATCAAGAGCCTAACTCTGTCCTGTGATAGATGCACACTATCCCCACTGTCAGTTGAAGTTGCATAAGTAGCTGAGAGCAGAATTGGATGCTAAATGGTGCAATAGTTTTTCTAAGTGGGCTGGAATGTTGTGTCAGGGAGTGTTTTGTCATGGATGACTTGCCAGGAAAATGGAGTTAGAGGTGTAACATAACTTGGCCCAAGAGATTGGGCCTTTTCAATACTTTGCAGACAGGCCCACCCATTCTGGGTACGGCACTGCCTTGTGTTAGGTTTAGCATTTTGTTGCTTTCTTTGGCTGCTTGTTTTTCAGGTGGTGCTTCTCCAGCTGGCTGACTATGTCAACATTTCCGGGTACAACACCTGCTGTTGCAGTTTTGCATTCTGGTTTACTATTTGATTTTTAACAATTTTTTGCATGCTAGATTAGGAAGGTTCACAATCACATGAGGGCGAGAATATAATCCACTCTTGAATGTAACCCTAAATAAACTGGTCAGTTTCCCCAATTATATCCACCTTTGAACCCAACTAGCTGTGGTTTTGGTGCAGCAACTAGGCGTTGCTATGTCTGGGTAGGATCTTGAGTTTCTGGGGCTCAGACCGGTGCTAGGTCATGAGCCCTAGCTAAAGCAAGTTGTGCTTTGAGCTGCTATGGAATAACTATTTCTTCTCTAATTGGCTCTCTTAAGGACAACTGTATCCCTGCTGTATGTTGTAACAAGGAGCAGGCCCTGTGTTTGCTTAGGTAACTCAGGAAGGTCAGTGAGTTGCTTATAAATATACTATGTACCTCACTGCCTTTTACCAAGGATGATGAATGTTTATTTGGAGGGTTCAAAGGGCTAATCCAAAACTCTCCACACACTGCTTACTTTTTATTGACTTTTCCATTAACTGAGGCCATTGTTTTGGGGCATGGAAATCTATTTTAAACCACCTGAAAGTGCAGATGAGAGTTTATTGCTGTGGTATTGGGGATTGTGCCTTCAATGGCTGAGATTACCAGACAGAGCCTCGGTAGGGCACCCGGAAGCTCTTGTTAAGCACAGCCAATTGGAAGCAAACACAGAATAAACTTGATCTCTTCCAAGCACCTTAAGCATTGAATGATCCCAGAATACCACAACTAGCTGCACTAGAAATAAATGCTCATTAAATCTGACCTCATGTTTTTTAGTGCAATATAGACATATTCATAGTACATACTAGGCAGTAAGAATAAATATTCATGAGTTAGTGGATTAGGTTATTGATACTGATATTAACTGAATTACTTGTATTTTCCCCATCTACTTCTCCCCTTGCCCGATTACTATACCTAACAGTTTAAGGCTAGGTCTGCACTTAAAAGTTTTGTTGGGAGAGCTACCTCAGGAGTGTGTGTGTGTGTGTGTGTGTGTGTGTGTGTGTGTGTGTGTGTGTGGAAAAAAAAACCCAACCCACTCAAACAAACACAACCCCTAGTCTATATAAACTATGTCCCCAGTAGGGGGGTTGCGCACTGGGGACAAATTTTCCCCCTGACCTGAGCTCTGCATGCTGCTGCAACATTGAGGGACTGGAACTGGGCCACAAGGGTCATGGGAAAATTCCCCTAGTGAACACACGGGGCACAGCAGCCATAAATTGGCCATAACAATTTCCGGTGGAGGGGGCAGGCACATAGTGCACAGCACTATGGGGGCTCCAGCCTGCTCTGAACTATGTAGCAGCCTATAGGCAGCACTCAGGAGGTTGACGTAAATTAAAAGACCTTTTGACAGCTCTAATTTATGCTGATGATGGCCACACTGGTACCCAAAGCAGCCCAGATGCTTGAGGGAGTCAACTTTTCCTCTTTCCTTTGTGCTGCATCACAAAATGGGGTATTAGTGCAGTAGGATGGGTGTAGTCTGAAGATGAAGGTAGCCCAAGCCTTCAGGAACCCTCTTCCTCACAACACGCACAATAAGAGGAACCCGCCTGCAGGTTTTGAAGTGTCTAAAGCTAGCCAGATGAAACCTTTGGCTGTTTTGCAAAGAGCACCTGGAGAACAATTTCAGGAGCTCTGAAATATACCTCTTTGAAGGGACGGTACAGTACAACTCTAGATTGTCCCATAACACTCTGTGTAACCTTTACTCCCAATTAACTGAAATTTGCTTTAATCCAGGTTTCACCTGAATTCTCTTGAAGTACCCCAATGCTTCTGAGAAACAGAGGAAGTTACAAGATGAGACTAATGCAGGCTCAAGAACTGAATAGCACTAAATTGTTATCAATTATCAGGAGGTTTTGAAGATAGGTGTCCAGCAGGGCTTAGTATGTAAAAACAGAAGAAGATTATTCTCCTTTAAAAATGGTGCCTTCTTACTTATTAATATGGGAGTCAACAAAGGAAGCCATGGAGACTAGCCGTTCCTCCAGAACATTGATTTTATATCTCATGTAGAAGGTAGAAAAGACTAGGATACAGACACTGCAGGGGGAAAAATAAATGACAAGACAGCTGCGTTAGTTGGAGCATAGCACCCTCAGACAGATGTATCCAAAAAGAAGTTTGACAATACTCGTCATTTTAAAATCAATGAATAACTTATTTGTACACTGTACAATTCCTAGTGTGGGATTTTCAAAGCTGCCTTAGAGCACAGGACTCTCAATTCATCTGATGCCTCCATGTTTCAGGTAGCTTTGAAAAAATCTCATCCTTCGAGTCTACAGCAGTGCTAAGTATTGTTTGGATGGACATTTCTTAAACTTAGCTGTCACAATCACTTCAGAAGTTTCTATAGGGCATAGGCTATAAATTCCACACCTACCCTGGATCACTTCTTTGAGCAATTTAGAAAGTTCACAAGAAACAGTATTCTTCTGTTGGCTTTTATACAGCAGAACAAATTTTACTGTAAAATCCTATTATTGATACATGAACAAGGAGGAATGAAGAAACCCACTTTTAAACATGCTTCTAGTTTTACACTAGGCGGAGGTGCAACTCCATTGAAATCAGCACTGTTGTAAGACTGGTGTAATAAGGTAGGAGGAGACTCTGACGGTCTTGGTAAAAAACTGTTCACTTACAGAGCTGCATAGAAAACAAGTAGGTGATTCAGAGACAAAAATCTGTGGGACTTCACTCTGTGGAAGAATCCAAAGGCTCCAGCCTGGCCTGTCATGAGAAGAACAGAATTATTTTGACCAAAGTGGACTGATATAATGCAACAAAAGAAACTTTGCAAATATGTGGCAAAGGATGTAGACAGTGAGGGACAGATACCCTACTGATGTAAATTGGTTTAGCTGCCTGCACCTATGTAGAGCTACACCAGTTTATACCTGCTGAAGATCTAGCTTTGGTTCTTTACCATTTCTGGGAACGTTCCTGCCTGTTCCTTCAGGCATATGTTTACTGAGTATGTCTGCATGGACAGACTTTGCTTCTGCCTTGGAGACTTTCAGATGAGTCTGGGTCTCAATGATGTGGTAATCTGTCAAAAACAAGATTGGATTTTAAATTAAGTGAAGCACAAAGGAAATGATTAAGGTCAGCTTAGACAGAGTTTCTCCCAATATGAAGATTGGAAGGGAAGCCCTTCTGGGATCTGGATACAGGTGGCTGAATTAGAAGATTCATCTTCAGATTTGAGTACAATCTGCATAAAAGTTCAACATTTTATAAGCTAAAAAAAACCACAATGATGAAATGCTTTGCTATAATGTATTCAAGTTTCAAGTTCCTTTGGCAAGTTTAAAGTTAACCTGCAAAGCTCATGAGGGTTGCCATCTGTTAGTGAAGAACATGTAGAAATACTAGACACAAATATTCTATAGTAGTGACCCAAACCACTAGAGTAGCAATATCGTGAACTCTGGGGCGTTGGATCACTACTACTTTTTAAAAGGATAGCGCCAATAAACATGCTTGCTTCCTAATATTCTAAAGGGTGTCTTTTTTTGTTTTTAAATTTAATTAAAATTTTGCTCTTGCCATTGAGTTCTCACAAAATCTGAGTACTTGGAATTTTAAGTACTTGGATGCAGACATATACTGGGCAGAAGCACAAGTGTGTCCACTATTCATTTTTTGCTGGAGGAAACAAAAAAGGAAAGAGTAATTTTCAAAAAAAATATCTCCTCTTCATGTAGGTACAAACAAATACTTAGCCCTAAAAGAAGATTTTCTAGATTATGAGTGGAAGTGAAATGAGAATAATCCTAGAACCTGCCCTTTTGAAATGAAGAGCACTGAAAATAGTGGTTTTCACCAAAATAGCAAGCTACCAGGTCAATGTGACTAAGTCACAAGTCCTGCCATTAGCCACACTGACCAGCCATTCTCTTTGATGACTGCCAATTTATTTTGCTGGGAATTGGATGGTAGCTATATTTAGGAATCTGATTGAATTATATTCAGTTCAGGTTCTGATAGCATACCTGTAACTGTGGTATCTGAGTATGCTGCAATGATGCACTAAGTTGGTTTTTTTTAAATGGGATGCTGGGCTTTTATTTGTGAACGCAAGTTAGAGAAGTGCACTTTGAATAGAGCAGTACAAGGAAGTTCTTAGTCCTACAGGACAGAATTCTGCACTCTTGAAGCAGCCTAGAGAATGCAAGTATTAGAAAAGTTGGCCATATAACTGGTGGTATAGCAATACTGCCAGGGAGATGTGAGCTGAAACTGAAATGTGTTCAGTGGGTGGTAGCAACTCAGCAGTTTAGTTGTTGCTCCCTACCACCATCAAATAATCATTTCAGAACCCACTTGGTAAACATGGGCGGGTGGGGAGGGGGAAGGGCTTCAAACTTTGTGGCAAAGTAAAAAGCCCTACTAAATTAAACCTAACCCAGTTAATAGAGTCATAGATTCTAACTCCAGAAGGGACGATTGCGATCATCTAGTCTGACCTCCTGACTAGCACAGAACAGAACAGTTTCCCAAAAATAATTTAGGCTATTCTAAGCAAAAGAGGATTGATACACTGCCTCATTTGAAGTTACTGTTATTAAAATGTTTTTTCATGTGATACAGATAATTATTTGGAATTGCAAGGCAGAACACAGAATGGCCCAGGAGGCGCAAAACATTACAAGTACTAGACACTCAGGGCATGTTGGCATTACTTACACTAACGTAACACAGCAGATTTTTGCCTTATTTCTTTAGATTGCAATGACTGACACTCCACTATTCCCATTATAATTAAAGGACGCAGCAAAATCCTCTCTGCCTCCTACCCTCCTCCTGCAATGTCTTGGGAAGATTGGTTACAGAAAGCAATTACATCAAGCAAAACACAGGGCTAAGGAAGGATAACTTTGTATATATTAAAGCATTTGCAGATACTGTTCAAAGAACCTTGAGTGAATGAGCTCATATGCCCAAAGCCAGACTCTAAAATGGAAACATCTGCGATACTTCCCAAGGCTTCAAGGATAAATAGTTTTTGTTTTATCTGTCTTGCACCATTACACAAAAGCACCTATTTACTTAAACTAATATGGGATAAAGCAGGAATTCAACTGTTCATATTAGGAATGGATCAGCAGAGAAGGAGGAAGATACATTGCTACTTGACATATAAAACTGAAAATTAATGCAGTAGACAATATTTTGTGAACTTAAACTGGCTTCTGGTACAAAGGCATATACAAATCACCCCAGTCACTTTAAATGAAAAGGAAATTAGATTCCTGATCCTAGGAACAGAGTTTAATGCCCTCAACTTTTCAAAGACAGATCCAGACTCAGGACAGGAGACCAGGATGGCTGCCCTGAGTGCCAATATTCAGGGGTGGCAAGTCACCATGCTCGAGGACCCCAACAATATTTTGTGCCTAGGCGACAGAAAACATAGGGCTGGCCCTGTACAAAAAGACTTACAATGTAAGTGTTTCACTTTGCTTCCTAGTGTGAGTAGTTAGACACATGCTAGCTCTGCTTGAGCAAGTGTGCTAGAAATATCTATATAACTGGGAGTATTATGGGTGGCAGCTTGGACTAGGTGCCCGAATACATACCTGAGGGATCCAGGTAAGTTTTGTACTCAAGTGGCTAGCCTGAGCCACTGCCTGTGCTATCACAGCTACTCTTAGGATGCTTGACTGAGTAGAGCTAATGCATGTCTTGTCTACTCGCCCTGGGAAGCATGCTCCCAGCTGGGAGTGTAAACATACCCTGAGAAGCCTAACAAATAGGAATGCTAAGTAGAAATAAGGAAGTGGTCTTATCTCTGTATAGGGTATTGCTTAGACCATTACTTTCTATCTAAGGTGGTTACATAGGTCACATTAACATAGTAAATAAGTGCCTCATTCTTTAATGTATTTATTTTCACAACATCCCTGTGAGAAGTGCTACTATCCCATTTTGCAGATACAGAACTGGGGAACAAAGTCGAAGGTCCCACAGGAAGTCTGAGGCAGAGCAGGGAACTGAATCCAAATTCCAGTTTAGCAAATTAAACTGGATCATGCTTCTTCTTGCTAGACTACTGGGTTCATTTCTGGTGTTCAGACCTCTAAAAAGGAGGTTAAAAGATTGGAATGGATTCAGAAAAGAGCTACAAGAATGATTCAAGGTGTGGAAAACATGCCTGATGCAAGAGTAAAGCAGCTTGATCTGTTAGCATATTTAAAAGAAGATTAAGAGGTACCTATATGTACTTATATGCAAAGAAAGTTTTTGATAGTAGAGAGCGCTCTAAACTAGCAAAGGCATAACACCCCCCCAATGGCTGGCAGCTGGATGTAAAATTAAAGGCCTATACATCTTAATTTATCTATCTTTCGTTCCTTCCTCTCCTCCACCAAAACCACCCTTTGAAAAAACATGATGTAGATCTTCATAGTATGATACTTCCTCTCCATTCCTAAATGCTTTGATGGGGAAAGTTGCTCTCTAAAGCATGGTCATTAGCATCTGATTTAACACCCATTGAAAGGAATGGAGCAGTTCACACCTCAGAACCATTGCTTCAGGCTGGCAGCAGACTCTGGCAGATGTCTTTGCCTTGGTTACACTTGGATTATGTTCTGAAAGTTTTCTTCACAACCCATAATAGCTAGGCATTTTTTTAAAATCCAAGCTGAGACTCTGGAGAACAACTGAGACATCCATCTGTACTCTCAAGGCTAACCTTTCATGTTATCTAACCTTTGGAAGGTATACCCCACACTCTGGAAAACACTGCTCTAAATACTTTCAGTCTTAAAATATTGAGATTATGCTGACCTTGGAAGTGTTCTGATTCAGGGGTCTGAGAGCCCGTACTGCTAGACTCTTCCAACTCTTGTCTCCGATGAGGCACTATACCATCCAAATCTGAGTAGTCTTCACTGAAATCCTGAAGGGATGAGAAGTAATGGAAAAGACCAGGCAAGGCCTAAAATTATGAAGATTATTTGTTTTAACTCCATTACTCTGGGTCGCTTGCTCCTGACATTTGTACCCAGAGCAGCAGAAATTAAAAGGTGTCACTCTAGAGATGAAGAATTTAGCATAGCTGTAGCTTGAACTATTTGATCATTGATTGCAGCATGTGTCTGCTATTGAATAGCAGCTTTTCTTCAGACCAACGAACTGAGGCCATGTCTACATCTAAAGTTTTGCAGCGCTGGTTGTTACAGCTGTATTAGTACAGCTGTATAGGGCCAGCGCTGCAGAGTGGCCACACTTACAGCAACCAGCGCTGCAAGTGGTGTTAGATGTGGCCACACTGCAGCGCTGTTGGGCGGCTTCAAGGGGGGTTCCGGGAACGCGAGAGCAAACCGGGAAAGGAGACCCGCTTCGCCGCGGTTTGCTCTCTCGTTCCCGGAGCCACCCAGCAAACCGCAGGGAAGGAGACCTGCTTGCTCTGGGCTCCGGGAACGCGAGAGCAAACCGGGAAAGGAGACCCGCTTCGCCGCGGTTTGCTCTCTCGTTCCCGGAGCCACCCAGCAAACCGCAGGGAAGGAGACCTGCTTGCTCTGGGCTCCAGGAACGAGAGAGCAAACCGGGAAAGGAGACCCGCTTCGCCGCGGTTTGCTCTCTCGTTCCCGGAGCCACCCAGCAAACCGCAGGGAAGGAGACCTGCTTGCTCTGGGCTCCGGGAACGAGAGAGCAAACCGGGAAAGGAGACCCGCTTCGCCGCGGTTTGCTCTCTCGTTCCCGGAGCCACCCAGCAAACCGCAGGGAAGGAGACCTGCTTGCTCGGGGCTCCGGGAACGAGAGAGCAAACCGGGAAAGGAGACCCGCTTCGCCGCGGTTTGCTCTCGCGTTCCCGGAGCCACCCAGCAAACCGCAGGGAAGGAGACCTGCTTGCTCGGGGCTCCGGGAACGAGAGAGCAAACCGGAAAAGGAGACCCGCTTCGCCGCGGTTTGCTCTCGCGTTCCCGGAGCCACCCAGCAAACTGCAGGGAAGGAGACCTGCTTGCTCTGGGCTCCGGGAACGAGAGAGCAAACCGGGAAAGGAGACCAGCTTGATTACCAGAGGCTTCCTCCTTCCACGGAGGTCAAGAAAAGCGCTGGTAAGTGTCTACATTGGATTACCAGCGCTGGATCACCAAGCGCTGGATCCTCTACACCCGAGACAAAACGGGAGTACGGCCAGCGCTGCAAACAGGGAGTTGCAGCGCTGGTGGTGCCCTGCAGATGTGTACACCTTCAAAGTTGCAGCGCTGTAACTCCCTCACCAGCGCTGCAACTTTCTGATGTAGACAAGCCCTGACCTGGCACATAGGGGAAAGTTTGCAAGGGGAAGCTTTGAGAAGCCTGCTATTCTGCCTTCAATGACAAGGGAAGCCGCTTACTGCAACTCTAAATTAGCACAGAGCATAGTAAAAGACTGACTGCTGGAAATGCAGGCATGTGGAAAGGAAGAAAAATGCACGTCAGTGCGCAGCCCACGTACAGATCTTAACAGGCATTGTTATATACTCAGTGCACATATACAGACAGCACATCTATTCATGCATCTTTCTTGTGGAGACAAGATTACATCTATGCTGGTATCACCAGCCACTTGCAGTTCATTTGGAGCTTTCTGAGGTGACAGAATGTGTGTTTGTCAAGCTTTCCTTCAGTTTGAGACAATAGAAGAGTTTGGACAATTTGGACTTTAATAAATGGAACTTTATCAAAAGCAAAATAAACCATCTTACCAAAGGCAGGGTCATAGGGCGATCGGCCCTGAAGCTGTTTTCGGCGGAAGAAGGATTGGGACTATTGCCAACACTTACATCCTGAAAGCCAATTTTTAAATAAAAAAAATTGTTATTAAATTGCTAATCTTTAAAATAAAGAGCAGTCATAAGAAACATAATTGAGCTTCACAACTTCACTCTGTCAATACTTACCTCTAAGTGTCCACAGACAGATTTTAATAGCTTGTAGGTTGTGTCTCTGGAGAGCAAGGAGACAAATATGAACTGAAAGACAAAAGTAATAATTTACATAATTGTTTGAAAAAAGGTATTTTGCACAAGTTTCATCTTATCAGTTGTTTACAGGGTGCACTTGCTGGTTCAGCAATTACTTTCAGAGGCCTGCAGATAGTAAAGAAAGACTTAGAAGATATGAAGTAAAGAACACAGTTTAAGAGTTTTATAAAATGTGGACTAGGCCTATCATAAATTTGCCAAAGCCTGCAGTCTACACCCGGGTAAAACTCAGAAGTTTTGCTGGATAAGAACTATATTTTCTCCATCCCACTCAAATTCTAGAGGGAGGAAGTCAACTTGCCTTATCCTCCCCAGTCAAATTATATTGACAAATCAGACCCCTTCCAATGCATAGATACTGTAGGAGTTCAGTTTTTTTTTAAAAAACAAGCAAACAAACCAGAAACAATCCTGAATACCAATATGGGCTGCTATTATGCTGTAACTGAACTAAATTAGATTGTTACTGGTTGGACTGGACATCACCAAGCAGAGCCAGAGGTGCTGTAGGAGGTGGGGCTGCTGATCCAGTAGATGATACTTTTCCCTTCAAGCCCTGCTGTCACTAGATAGGACTTGCTGCAGTTGCATAAAGGGCCCCCAAAATAGATTAATTTCCTCAACTGTTTCAGCTCCATCCTGGATTGCCATGTAGTAATCTGGGAGGTTTGTAGGTCCATGTAGAGCTGTTGGTGCCCTGCTTCTCTATACCCTCCCTCTTCTCTCAATACCTTGCAGAGCTGCATCTTCTGTGGGTCCCAGGGGAAATATGGTACTCTGGAAGATTGAAGCACCCCTTTCCCACAGGACAGGCAAAGAGAAGGTCCCCTCAGAGGGGTGCTTCAGGCCATTGAGTTGGTCAAATCCTATAAGGCTTGGTTTTGTGACCCTAAAATGGCCACATGGGACTGGTCTGTGCCTCGATATTCTGAACAGCCACCTGGCAACTGCTTCCTCAAGATTCCACCATGACAAGTTCTAGGAGTAAGGAGAGACGAAAGCAAGAGAGGTCAAAGATAACGCTACACTTACCCGGTCAGTGACTGTTGCTACGACCAGAGCATTTGGCACCAGAAGGGCAGTTTTGGTTTTCTTTATTAGTTTTACTGAGAGCACAGGAATACTAATCTGAAATGAAATCGTCATGTTGTTAGAGTGCCAAAATAATATAATACTTCAATCACCTTATTGGTTATGTACAAATAGCAGTTTGTGTGAAAACCAATCCACTAACATAGACTAAATATGTTGAAACACTACATCTTTTCCAGAGCCCATTTTGATTGTTACACACAATAGGTGTGGGTTGATGTAAGGAGCTCTGTTTTTTGCTTTCACTCAGGTCTAAATGTTAATTCATCAGCTATGTTTTATGCTAACAAAAGTTTGTGAAGCATGTAACAAACAAAAGCAATCCCCCCCTCCCCATTTCTTGGGTCTAGAGTTTTCAGAAGAGGTCTGAATTTATTCTAATTTTGCAGAACATCTGGTCAGCAAATAGTGCAAAAGAAACAAGGTCCCATAGCAGACTATTTAGGAGAAGAAACATTCCAGAACGTAGCTTACAGGAGATACAGGCCAAAGAACCAACATATTTCAAGCTCTACCCCACTACTTATATAGTGCCTAGTCTGTGGCAAGCAACTGAGTAAACAGTTCAGATCTTTCGGCATAACTAAAAGGATTTAGCCCACTCATGCTAAATATAAACACATCTCCATGTATGCTGTCCAGCCTTTTTGCAAATACACCTGCAAACTATACTTTACATAAGTCAGTACTTTCAATACTTTTCCTTCCTGCCTTCATTAGTGAGATCATATGCTTGATCACAATGTTTGGTTTCTAATGAGGACTTTCTCTTAAGTTTCAGGGTGTTTTAGTTCAGGAGTTTGGTATCGGCCCCACTTCGAAATCCCATATTACTAGAGAGAGCATGAAGGGCAGGCTCTGATTCCAACAAGAGACTGGCAGCAAGACAGGCAGATGTGACACTTCAGGCTATACAGAGGATGGAATGGTCACCCTGTTAGAATTTCTGTTATTTACATTTTTGACTGATGCAGAGTCCAGAGAGACTAAGACATGGGAGAGAGATTAGGAGAGAGGGGAGTGTGTCTAAAATCTGGCTAATAAATGACCTTTCATAGCACTGAATTGAAAGCATATATTAGTATTGCAGACTAAGAATTATAATATATTGAAATAGGAGCCTTTTTATTTATGGAATAATCTATCACCTTTTAGTTGTTAGCTTCCGTTTATGAAGTGCCTCTAATGCAGGGGTCCCCAACGTGGTGCCTGTGGGCACTATGGCACCCACGAAGGCATCTATGTGCACCCGCCTACTGGCTGCCAGAAAAGCAGCTGCCAAAATGCCACCAAGAAGCAGCAATGTCAAGAAGCGCTGCCGCCGAAATCCCACTGATCTTTGGTGGTGACGCCTCTTGACGCTACTTCTTGGAGGCATTTCAGTGGCGATGCTTGTTGGCGTTGCCGCTTCTCGGTGGCATTTTGGCAGCTGCTTGCCCTGCGGCCACGCTCCTCGGCGGCTAGTTGTCAGGCGCCCACCACACTGAAAAGGTTGGGGACCACTGGTCTAAGGAAAGCAACACTGAGACATGAAATGATCTCATTATGTTTTGGCTAACTATGACCTCCAATGCTTTTGCTTATGTTTAGCCTGTCATTCACCATTTTAGGGATGGCTAACCAAATGAATACTCGACCCTCACACTAAAGGCTAGAGAAGAGGTCAAGGCCACTTTGATCAAAAGCCATTGCTAATACATTTCTTGATAAAAAGATGAGCCTGAATCAAAAGCTTCAAGTTCAAAACACTCCTGAGGTTTTTGGGAGACTTGGATGCAAAATTTGAACTCTGGCCCAGCTCCAGTTCTCAATTTCATGCATGTGCGTGCATGTATTATTTTTTATATACAATAAAAACACAGACACACTCTCCACACCACCCCCTGAACTACTTGGCCTGCTTACTATGCTGTTTTCACATGACCGGAATGCCTCTAACCCACTTCTTTAAATCTCTACTGAAAATAGCCTGCTTACCTCAACCTGCTCTCTTTACCTTTCCTCAGGGGTGCTAGAACAATTTGTGTGTTCTAGCACCCCTTTTCCTCAGGGGTGCTAGAACAATTTGTGAGAGTGCTGAAAGCCCTGAACCAAACTGTAAAACCCTGCATATGATGGAAACCACTTCAAGCTATTGTATCATATGCTGTGTAGTTAGATGGCAAGAATTTCTTAACAGGGCTTTGTTTGTAATTTTTTTCTGGAAAAATGACTTACTGTCAGCATTATCAAATAAATATATTTAAATAAAAATAGGTCAATTAAAAAATCTATTCTGCAAACTTCATCAAATAGAGTCATCCCAACTGCATTAAAGTTTAATGAAGTTTCTGCTTAATACTATTTTCATGACTGATATTAATTGATATCCTAGTTCAAAAAGAGGAAAAATAAAGTAGGATGGAATACCCATTTCCTACACACTTATGCCAGCAATTGTTTACCAGGGAGAATCACTGTGAGACCATTTGTCTTCTACTCATCTGTGCTATCCATCTGCAATACTCACTGTCTAGAGGACTGAAACTGTGGGCAACTTGGACTATGCAGCATAACCCGATATTGTGATTCATTCTTGGGAACGTTTGTGGTTGCTGCACAGCCCAGAAGAGGCAGGAATTGTTGTTCTTCTCTGAATTCCTTCAATTTCTCAATATCTTTCCAATAAGTAACCTAGGTGCAGTTGCGTCACAGTCATATAGAGAGACCATACATCTCCTTGTACTATGATGGGAAGTTTTTGTGTACCATATGTAGCCCCAAACCTATACTGATGTATTTTGAAATCATAACACATTGCTAAATGTCTAATTCCTAAGTCTCTTTCCACATTACTGACTTCCCAGGTTTATCCCTCCCATTGAGTGTTGGATTACATTTCATCATGTATGTTAGCTTGCATACTTCAAAGCTGAACTTCAGTTTGGGCCAAAATCTGCCACTTACTTGTGCTGAGTATCAGCTTATGCTACAAGTAGTTTCATTAATTTCTGTGGAACTACTTGACAAGGAAGGTTGTACTCAATGAGCAAGGGTGGCACAACATGACCCTTTTGTTAATTTCAGCTTCCTTATTTGTTCTAAATGGCTGTTAAACACTTGTGCCATTTCCCCATTCACGTCAAAAAATTAACTGACTAATCCAATCTATTAATTCACAACAAACAATAACTCAGTTACTTGAGTCATCTAATAGTATACCTTGCAAATGCAATAAGCTACTATTATGAACAATTTATCATTAATCATTCTTTAAATCTATTTTACATTCTTAAAAAAAATTCCTCCAAATATCAGGTGTCCTATTAAGGCCTTTGACCTGATTTCCTTCCTAGGCTGATAACTTTTTAATCCGTTTCTCTAAGTCAAAAGGTATGGCATCAGCACCCTAGTAATTATAGAAGAAGGAAAAGATGTGCATCTAAATCTTATTTTCATTCAAGGACATGTACAAATATTTTACACGTTCAGGGCACAGTATTCCCACTGAAAAGAACAACTGCCCAAAATTCAGCTACATTGATTTGTTTCAGTGGGTTCCCAAGGACTAGAAGTCAGGGCAAAATTTATGTTGAAAACAGAAATCTCTTCAAGCAGGGACCATCTCTTAATTGTCCCTGCTTGAAGAGATTTCACTGTACTGTAGTAAGTACAGTGCTTACTACAATGGGGCCCAAAACTTGCTTGGAGCTGTCACACCATGATACAACAACCAACAACTAGATTGACATCAAACATGAAAATCTCTCTGAACTCTTTCCTCATACAGCCAGTACTGGCTATAGGGGTAAGTCTGTTCCTCCACAACCCACCTCTGCCCATCCCAGCAGACCCACAGGCAAGAATACAGAGCACTGGGTCCAACGGCCTCCCTTTGCCACTTCACATATGGAGTAACAGCAGTGGTTGGGAGAATGTGTTTCCTCTACCTTCCCACACCTCCTCAACGCCCAAACCACACTCTCCCTGCCCATTGTGCTTCTTGGCTTTGTCTCCTCCTTCCCCCTTCTATTTGTCTCCTATCTTCCACTTCTACCCAGAGTGTCCCCTGCAACACCTCTAGATTTTGTAGTGTAAGTAACAATTAAAAACAAACATTAAAAAAAATTCAGACATGGGACTAACATGATGTGGGCTTATCAGTACTCTAAACACTGCATACTGAATGCCTTTTCTTCTGCACATTGTACAGCACAATGGCTGACTGGTGCTTTTGGGCATTACTGCAATATAGTTGCTAGTGTTCAGTAATGCTTAAGCAAGAAGATAAGAGGCTTAACACCACTTGTGCATATTAAAAGAGCAGGAATTTCTAGAAATCAGCGAGATCCCAAATAATTACGTTGCTTTTTGCACACAGAGGCGCTACTAACCTTGGTGTCTTTACCAAAGACCTTGGAATGGAAACAAATCCAGTTTTCTGATATAAATAACTTTCCTTGGTACAGAATTTCTTTCTGTAGAGCGCAGGTAAAGCCTATAAAACACAGATATATTACATTAAAAAAAATTAAAAAAAGAGGAGTGAAATAAGGACAACCTAGAGAATTACAGACCAGGCAGCTTAACTTCTGTACCCGGAAAGATAATGAAGCAAATAATTAAAAAAATCAATTTGCAAACATCTAGAAGATAATAAGGAACAATCAGAATGGATTTGTCAAGAACAAATTGTGTCAAACCAACCAAATAGCTTTCTTTGACAGGGTAACAAGCCTTGTGGATGGAGTGGGGTGGAGGGAGAAGCAGTAGATATGGTATATTTTTACTTTAGTAAAGCTTTTGATACTGTCTCGCATGACCTTCTCATAAACAAACTAGGGAAATGCAACTTAGATGCAGCTACTATAAGGTGGATGCAAAACTGGTTGGAAAACCATTCTCAGATAGTAGTTATCAGTGGTTCACAGTCATGCTGGAAGGACATAACAACAAGTGGGGTCCCGCAGGGATCAGTTCTGGGTCCAGTTCTGTTCAATATCTTCATCAATGATTTAGATAATGACATACAGAGTACACTTATAAAGTTTGCAGACGATACCAAGCTGAGAGGGGTTGCAAGTGCTTTGGAAGATTGGATTAAAATTCAAAATGATCTGGACAAACTGGTTTGAAGTAAATAGGATGAAATTCAATAAGGACAAATGTGAAGTACTCCATTTAGGAAGGAACAATCGGTTGCACACATACAAAATGGGAAATGGCTGCCTAGGAAGTAGTACTGCAGAAAGGGATCTGGGGGCCATAGTGGACCACAAGCTAAATACAAGTCAACAGTGTAAAGCTGTTGCAAAAAAAGCAAACAAACATAATTCTGGGATGTATTAGCAGGAGTGTTGTAAGACAGACACGAGAAGTAATTCTTTCGCTCTACTCCGTGCTGATTAGGTCTCAGCCGGCATATTGGTGTCCAGTTCTAGGCACCACATTTCAGGAAGGATGTGGACAAATTGGAGAGAGTCCAAAGGAGAGCAACAAAAGTGATTAAAGGTCTAAAAAATGATTAAAGGTCTTGACCTATGTGAGAAGATTGAAAAAATTGGGTTTGTTTAGTGTGGAAAAGAGAAGACTGAGGGGGGCCATGATAACAGTTTTCAAGTACATAAAGGTTTAATGACACGACAATTTTAATTAAAGATTAATCTTTAATTACTGGAGACTCCAGGATGATCCTGCAGGGTTGGCAACCATGAGACGAGCAGAGGTGCTTTAAAAAAAGCCCTGTGCTATTCATAAAAAGAAATTGATAAATCTCTTTAAAGCACACAAAAGAGTTAGTTATGCACAGAAAACTTGTTAGAGCTCAAACTTGAAGGTTTAACAGAGTTCAAACTCTTACAAGGTATTAAAAATGCATTGTAAATAGGGATGAGCCAAATATGTTAAGAAGAATTCAGGAAGTTTCTTACACATTCTGAACTTAAGTGTAAAACCTTCCATTGAGGAGTACAGCAAGATACACAATGTGAAAAAGCTTCCAAAGGTTAAAGTACCTTACACAATGACTTTTACTTACTTCCTATGAATATTACACACTCACCACGTACTGAAAACACAAAGAATTCTTGGTGTGTTAGCCACTTCTCTCCTTAAACCCACTAAATACAATATGAATCCTGTAGATTAGTCCCAAACCAGATTGAGAGATACGCATTTGAATAGGATGCGTTTTATGTTATGGCTACAGAACAATCACGCCTCCCCCATTTATGTAGTGTATGCTGACCACACGCGCAGTTGCTATTCCTTCTTTTAAGGTCTTGCCACAAGCTGTGCATCTTTTGTGCTCTTATATAGTTATGGCTCTATATAAACTTTTAAACTTTAACACCCTCTAACCCACTACTTTTTTTTTACCAACACCTGAAATTTAAAGGGATTGAGCTTGATCACTGTGTATTTCCAGGCAAAAGGACACAAAGTGTGCCAGAACTTTAAGAGTTTTACATACTTGAATGTCTTCAGAACGAACTAGTCATTTGGTCAGTTCTCTCACACCTCTACTGCAGGTTTTGGTAGTATTAGTCAGTAGTAACCAAGTAGAATGTGTAAATCTTGGTTATTTCTATTTGGAAGAGCAAAATTGTCACATCACAGGTTATGATTCACAAACATCTCCTGACAACTGAAAACAAAGGAACGATGTGTTTAATTCTGCAAGATTCCCACTGGAACACTAAGTAGATGGAGGAACAGGCCTTAGAATATATAAATCCAATCAGCTAAACTGCTCTTATAACAGATGTTCATTTACGTAGTGGATTTTGAATAACCGACAGCTTCCATTGTCCTGTCATGGATTCACTTTGCATTCTGGAACAGATAAAATAATGGTGCAATACTTACTTTGCTTCAGTGGCTCTGCAGTAGGAACATCCAGAAATAGCTTGTGATAGTGAGCATTTGCCTTGAACTAAAATTAAACAAACAGAACACATTTTGGTTATTCCTTCATTAAAATATATTTACCCTCCTTAATCTGCACACTTGCTTTCTCCTTTAGCATCTTCTGTATGGTCAGATACTATGGTGATTAGTGCTACAGAAATGCAGTTAAATGAATAAATAGCCCCTTATTCTCAAATTCAAGAGTTCTGGAAGTAAAAGATTGCCTTATAGCTCTTCTTTTAAAAACACTTCAAAAGAAGAGAGCTCAGCGATATTTTATTTGTGTTTGCACAACCTTTATACAACAGAAAGATAGCACTAGTTTTAGTGGTTTGAGAGTGGTACATCCATACTGAGCTTTTTGCTAACTTTACAGAATCCTCCAGCTCTGCTGTCTGGATAAAGCACTATCTTCTGCAGAGATGGAAGAGGAGGTGGCACTAGTTGTAATGTCATAGTTAGAATTGAATTTTCTTCTATAGCTGTACCATCTAATGAAGGCAGGGCAGGAGGAGAAGTAACACTACTCAACTCTGGGGGCAAAACTACATCCATACTCCAACTTAATCAGAGGACAGCAAACAAAAAACCTCAAAAGACCATTTCAAAGTGAGAAATATATGTTCTAGATGTTGCCACATGAGAGTATCTGCATCAGTAAGCTGATGTGTTATATTTAGAATAGATATGCAGAGGGCAAGGGCGAGAATATCCCATCAGTGAACTTTCCCAAAAGAAGGATGATATTCTAAAATCTTTTGAACTAAACTGGAAAAGTCATCTTCTGCTCCTGTTAAAGATTGTTCCTTTGTCTCAAATCCTCAGTGGCTGTACTTGGTAGTAATGCTTCACTTTTGCACTTACCATGTTTCACTCAAAGGCACTGGGCAAGAAACCAGTGGCAGTGCCCAAACTTTGAGTACTTACAATACAATGAACAATACTGTTACCGAGCCAGACAACGACAGTATAGTCATTTATTCTAACTAAAAACACACACGTTATTGCTGTATTACCTGATTTGAGGCACGTTTTTTCCTTTCAATCTTGGAGTCACTCTTGATATCTGCTGTCAGGAGGGGGCTGTCCACACTGATCTTTGTCCTGAGGGTATGAAAACAATCCTAATACCATGCTTAGTGTCATTTCATTAGTTTTGTTACCATCCGGATCTATACTTCTGTCTATTGCACACATTCATCCTTTATTAACTTTCATTCTTATTCTCCTGTTTCTTGATGACAAAGCAGCAGATAAGGACAGTTAACATCAGTTTCACAACAGGCTAGGTCTCACAGCTCAATGAAAACCTTTTAACATTAGAGGGAATGTTCATTTCTTGTTTGGAAAGTTAACTACTGTTAGTTTCTTTTGTAGTCTTTGCCAATAAGGTGAACAAAGTATTTGGCTTTTCTTTTGGATAGAAGAACATAAGAATGCCCATACTGGTCTATCTAGCCCAGTATCCTGTCTTCTGACAGTAGCCAGTGCTAGATGTTTCAGAAGGAATCAACAGAACAAGGCAGTTATCACGTGATCCATCCCCTGTTGTCTAGTCCCAGCATCTGGCAGACAGAGCCTTAGGGACACCCAGAGCAAGGGGTTGCATCCATGATCATCTTGGCTAATAGCCACTGATGAACATATCCTCTATGAATTTATCTAATTTTTTTTAGCCTAGTTATAGTTAAGGCCTTCATAACATGCCCTGGCAATTAGTTCCACAGACTGAAGTACTTCTTCACACAATGCCTAGTCCTTATATTGGTTTTTAATTCGCTGCCTATTGATTTTATTGGGTGATCCCTGGTTCTTGTTTTATGTTAAATCATCATGTGGGTCATGGGTTCAAATCTTGAATGATAGTAAGAATATTGACCCTACAAAAAACACTGTACAGGGACTATCGGGTAAATTTTTCATGGGACAGAGATGTCTGACTGGAGAGGTGCAGTCTACAGTGAAAATTCTTGTACTTCCTCAAGAGTTTTACATGAAGCAGCAGGGAAAACACAGTATGTGCAAGAAGATGTAATAGGCTCATGTGTGTTTGCCTTGTAAGCAAATCTGTGATCTTAGGGACAGGCAAGAAGACACGCTATTAGGACTTACACCTCATGGTTATGAGCAAGTCATCTAGCTGTTTGAATAGGATTTTAAAAACATCACAGCCTTTGTTTTGGAGGAGTTATTGGTATTCCCTGCCACCCAAACTCTGATTTAATGTTTTCACAAGACCTAGTATATACTGTTACAGAGATTGCTATCACTGAATCCTGTTTCCCTATAAGAATGGTGTGACTGAGGGGTTGAAGAGACAGAAGATTCTTATCACAGAGATCCCATATTAGGGCTCAGTTATACCTTTATCATGAGCAAAAGACTCTACAACATTCTGCTGCACCAGGAGTAGCCCTGGAGCCAGACAAAGCCTGGCAACCAGTCTCTCCCTGTTCTGCAATGGAAGTAACCTGCACCAGGTCTAGATCTGTGTAGTGTACTTCCCTTGGCATGCCAGTACAACTATGCCAGCTGGTTCTGCCCACTACCTACCTCATCCTATCCTTTCCCAGCTACTTGCATAGGGGGTTGGATGTAGGAGCCCCAAGGAGGTTGCTCTTCTCCCGAAATGCTCCTTTCTGTGTTCCAATAGCTGGCACAAATGAGCACTGATACCCCATTATTCCCTTGTACAGCGGCACAAGCTGGGCCACAACCAGGACCTTGTGTGTACTAAATATTTATCTTGTTTCAAAGCATTTTTTTTGGATGGCTCTCAGCAATTTTTATTGCTGCTCAGTTTCTGCTAGTCAGTTTTCTGACATTACCTAGTGGCACCAGCTTTTTTCCGGTCATCAAAACATTCAGCCTCACTAGTAGGGGTCTGTGGCAATAGGCTGGGTGATTTTCCAGCCTTCTTTTTTTCCTCTGCACCATATTCTCCATCTGAACTGCAGAGAGAGAGAGAGAGAGAGATTCTCTTTATCTGAGGATTCATAACAAGGTCAAAAAACAAAAGCCACTGCAAAATGATCTAAAAAAGAAAATTGTCTGACATGTATTTCAAGTCATTAATTTTAGATTTTAACATATAAAGATTTTAACAATAGGCATTCTTGTATCTTTGACCATACTTGGGAAAACTAAATGCATAGCCTCCACTCGTTTACTCAGAGCTTTAATCGTCAGTCTGTTATACTAACATAGGTACTTAAAATAACCTTCTAGATCAGCTAATGTCTACATAGCACCAGACACTGTAGTATCTAAGTGCTCCTTTGAAAATTTTTACTGTTTTGAAATTGACAAAAGTCCTTCTCACCATGTTTTTTCTGATTAGTTTTATAAATAGCAAACAAATACAGTTTTTTCTGTTAAACCCTTTCCACGACATGTATTTCAAAAAGTTGTCTCATTTTCTAAGATGCAGCAAAATGTACAAAGTGTAGCTATAAAGCCTTATCAGGGCATAGACTCATAGGTCACAAGGGACCAATATGATCATCTAGTCTGACCTCCTGCACAAGGCAGGCCACAGAACCCTACCATCCACTTTTATAACAACCCCTAACCCAGGACTGAGTTATTGAAATCCTCAAAATTGGTTTGAAGACCTCAAGCTGCAGAGAATCCACCAGCAAGCGACCCATGCCCCACGCTGCAGGGGAAGGTGAAAAACCTCCAAGGCCTCTGCCAATCTGCCCTGGAGGAAAATTCCTTCCCGACCCCAAATATGGCGATCAGCTAAACCCTGAGCATGTGGGCAAGACTCACCAGCCAGCACCCAAGAAGGAATTCTCTGCAGTAACTCAGTTCCCATCCCATCCAACATCTCCCCGCAGACCATTGAGCAGACTTATCTGGTGATAATCCAAGATCAATTGCCCAAATTAAACTATTCTATCATAACATCCCCTCCATATACTTATCAATCTTAGTCTTAAAGCCAGATAAGTCTTTTGCCCCCACTACTTCCCTCGGAAGGCTGTTCCAGAACTTCTCTCTGCTAATGGTTAGAAACCTTCGTCTAATTTCAACTCTAAACTTCCTAATATCCAGTTTGTACCCATTCGTCCTCGTGCCTACATTAGTACTAAACTTAAATAATTCCTCTCCCTCCCTAACGTTAACCCCCGATATATTTATATAGAGCAAGCATATCCCCCCGCAGCCTTCTTTTGGCCAGGCTAAACAAACCAAGCTCTTTGAGTCTCCTTTCATAAGGCAGGTTTTCCATTCCTCGGATCATCCTAGTAGCCCGTCTCTGGACCTGTTCCAGTTTGAATTCATCCTTCTTGAACATGGGACACCAGAACTGCATACAATATTCCAGATGGGGTCTCACCAGCACCTTATATAATGGTACTAACACCTCCTTATCCTTGCTGGAAATACCTCGCCTGATGCATCCTAAAATCGCATTTGCTTTTTTAAACAGCCGTATCACATTGGCGGCTCATAGTCATCCTGCTATCAACCAATACCCCAAGGTCCTTCTCCTCCTCTGTCGCTTCCAACTGATGCGTCCCCAACGTATATCTAAAATTCTTATTATTAATCCCTAAGTGCATGACCTTGCACTTTTCACTATTGTCTTTCATCCTATTACTATTACTCCAGTTTACAAGGTGGTCCAGATCTTCCTGAATATTATCCCTGTCCTTCTCCGTGTTAGCAATACCCCCCAGCTTTGTGTCATCCACAAACTTTATTAGCACATTCCTGCTCTTTGTGCCAAGGTCAGTAATAAAAAGGTTAAATAAGATCGGTCCCAAAACCGATCCTTGAGGGACTCCACTGGTGACCTCCTTCCAGCCTGACAGTTCACCCTTCAATATGACCCGCTGGAGTCTCCCCTTTAACCAGTTCCTTGTCCACCTTACAACTTTCATATTCATCCCCATCTTTTCCAATTTAACTAACAGTTCCCCATGTGGAACCGTGTCAAACGCCTTACTGAAATCGAGGTAAATTAGATCTACCACATTTCCTTTATCTAAGTAATCCGTCACCTTCTCAAAGAAGGAGATCAGATTGGTTTGGCACGATCTACCTTTAGTAAATCCATGTTGCAATTCGTCCCAATTACCATTGACCTCTATGTCCTTAACTACTTTCTCCCTTAAAATTTTTTCCAAGACCTTACATACTACAGACGTCAAGCTAACAGGCCTATAATTACCCGGATCACTTTTATTCCCTTTCTTAAAAATAGGAACTACGTTAGCAATCCTCCAGTCGTATGGCACAACCCCTGAGTTTATCGATTGCTTAAAAATTCTCGCTAATGGGCTCGCAATTTCAGGCGCCAGTTCCTTTAATATCCTCAGATGGAGATTGTCCGGGCCCTCCGATTTTGTCCCATTAAGCTGTTCAAGTTTGGCCTCTACCTCAGTTGCAGTAATATCCACCTGCATATCCACATTCCCGTTTATCATCCCTCCATCATCGCTAAACTCCTCACTAGTCTTATTAAAAACTGAGGCAAAGTACTTGTTTAGATATTGGGCCATGCCTAGGTTATCCTTAACTTCCATTCCATCCTCAGTGTATAGTGGCCCCACTTCTTCTTTCTTTGTTTTCTTCTTATTTATGTGGCTGTAGAACTTTTTACTATTGGTTTTGATTCCCTTTGCAAGGTCCAGTTCCATGCGGCTTTTAGCATTCCTCACTTTATCCCTACATGTTCTGACTTCACCAAGGTAGCTTCCCTTGCTAATCCCGCCTTTCTTCCACTCCCTGTAAGCTTTCTGCTTTCTCCTAATCCCCTCCCTGAGTTGCTTGCTCATCCAGCTTGGCCTACAACTCCTGCCCATGTTTCTTTTCCCCTTTCTTGGGATGCAGGCTTCCGACAATTTCTGCAGCTGCGACTTAAAGTAATTCCAGGCCTCCTCCGCATTTAAATCCACAAGTTCCTTCATCCAATCCACTTCTCTAACTAATTTCCTTAACTCTTTAAAATTAGCCCTTGAGAAGTCGAAAACCCTAATCCCAGGTCTACATTTGTTTATCCTTCCATCTAGTTTGAACTGAATCAGCTCATGATCACTCGAACCAAGGTTGTCCCCTACCACCATTTCTTCTACAAGGTCCTCACTGCTCACCAAAACCAAATCTAAAATGGCATCCCCTCTCGTAGGTACTTCAACTACTTGATGAAGAAATCCATCCGCTATCACATCCAGAAAAATCTGACCCCTATTATTCTTGCAAGCACTCGTCCTCCAGTCTATATCCGGGAAGTTGAAGTCTCCCATAATCACACATTTCCCCTTTGTGTTTACTTCATTAAAGAGGTCTCTATCCATATCCAAATCAGATCCTGGTGGTCTATAGCAAACCCCAAGCACTATCTCAGGGGAAGCTCTAGTTGCTTTTTTACCCAGTGTGATTTTTGCCCAGACAGACTCTGTCTTATCCATTCCATCGCTTCTTATTTCATTACAGTTAATCTCATCATTGATGTACAAGGCTACTCCACCACCTTTGCCTTTCTTCCTGTCTTTTCTAAACAGCACATAGCCTTCAATACCTGTACTCCAGTCATGAATACTATTCCACCAGGTTTCTGTTATCCCTATGTGAAAGTAGAATGAATTATATTGTGAAAATAGAAAGGATTAAAGAAATGCTGTCTGTACCTTTAAGAAAAACTGTTGGAATGCTGCAATCCAGGTGTCAGGAATACAGACATTCACATAGAACAATTGCACCATTTAAGGGCAATTGGTGAAGTATTAGCCTCAGATCCATAAAGAGTTAGTAAGGAAGTAGGATATGCATGCTGTGCCCCAGGTGAATTTTACAGTTTTGCTTTCTTTGTTCCTTTGTCTGATTCCCGCTCTTTTATCTGTATAAATAAGACTGTTTTGGCCTTGCATGGCCGCTCACATATTCTGAATGTTATTGGCAGAGCGCTGTGCTAATAAAACAGAGTGGTCTGACAAATTGTGAGTCCTGATTCTAACTTTGACAATTTGGAGGTTCCACCGAGATGGCAAACGTCTTCACTGGGGCTGTGTGATTCCTGACTGTTTTTGTGGGATGACCGTGGCAGCCGGCACCTGGGCATTTGGCCCAAGCGGTCCCCCACTAGAGCGGAAAGGCGCACAGCCACAGTGAGGTCTACGCCATCGAACCTGTTGGTTCCCACTCTGTTCTGGTAGGGATCCCGGGATCTGACATCAGGAATCTGGTCAGGTAATTATTTCTGTGTTTTGTCCGGACTGAGAACTGTCCTGTCTCTGTGTCTATCTGTCCTCTTGTGGAGTGTTTGAGTCTGGGTGCCGTCTCTGTCTGGGGATCGGCCGACCAAGGGGTTCCTGTCCCCGCGGTCTGAGTGAGTGAAATCTGCACAATTGCAGCCACACCACACCTTGGGTAAAACCCTTAGTGTGAAAGCAAGGGCAATTGAGGCAGTAGCCTGTGGGCTCCTTTTATGTGTTGCAGCAGGCATCGCTCTGACGAACCTGAATTTCCTTCTTGTGTGATTGGTGTGTGAAAGTCCTCCTGTACTGGTAACCAGACGTCTAAGTCGGGACAGTTCCCTAAATGAACGCCGGCTCATTTTATGTATTTAGGATGGGTCCAGACTCCTGTAAAAAGGGTCAAGACTCCTGTAAATTTCTGGGAAAATGGTCTAGGCTAACTCAGGGGGATCCCAAAACTCAGTGGCCACTGTTAAAATCTTGGAACAAAGACTGAGTGGACGTCTTAAAGGACAAACTCGGCCAACCTAAAACTAAATTGGCTAAAGGAGAGGTTAATTGTTTCATGCAGTGGTGGGAAGAGGCAAATCATAGGTGGACAAAATCAAAACTAGCCTCTCTCACTTATTCAAATAATAAGTTAAAAGCTTTATTAAAAGCCTCCTCTCCCACCACTAGACCGAGCGCTCCCCTTTACCCCGTTCTCCAAACCCCGGATCGATCCAAACCCCTTCATACTCCCATCTCATTGTAAAAAGGACAAAAAGTCCCTTGTTCTGTTCCTCTTTGTTGTCTGCCTCAGAAACTGATTCTTTATAGTGTCCCACTACCAATTCAGCAAGACTCGGGGCGGGGGGAGCTCCTCAACTAGCCCCCACCCTTCCTGGTCCCTTTCCTTGAACATTTCTTTCAAAATTGTGAAATGACCACAATATCATTCACAAACGGTTCATTGAAAAAAAAGCAGGATCGGGCCCAGACAAGCAGGCAAGCAACAGAAAAGAAACAGGTTGAAAGCCCTAAGGGAATAGTGTCAGGAGTAAAAAAAAGTAGTAAGTGCAGGCATGAACCCCTGGAACAATACTTAAAAGGGTGAAATCTAAGGTGATAAAGGTGTCATTTTGGAACATAAACAAGTGATTTAAGAAAAGAGAGTGAAAAGTTAACTATAGAGGCTGGAGAGAATTAAGCAGTTAAACTTTGTGGAAAATGTTAAAAAGGACCATGTTAAAGAGAGAGAATTCTTGGTTTCTTTGCAGACATTCTGAAGGGAAAATGGGCCCTTTTCCAGAAGAGTGCCTGTAAATAATCCTTATATATATACAGCTATGCAAAAACAAAGCAGTGTAAAAAAAAAATGTTAAGGAAAAGAAAATGTGTATGTATCTATTTGTCTGTGTATGTAAAGTTCTAAGAATCTAAACCAACACATCTGGTTTGTAAAACTACTGTTTTGTAGGTGTAAGATAAATTGATTTTGTTTTTGTTTTTAATGCCACTAAAAATTCATTTGACTCTTTGATTCAAAGTTGCAAAACTGACAGACCTTTTTGCAAGACACAGGTAATTAGTGTTGTTTGGCTTTGGGATTTAGCATTTAACCCTTAAGGGGTAACTTGATTCTTTACAAAAATTAAATGTTTTTAAATAAAGACCAAGCCATGGCTGCAATAGGGCAGTCAGAATCAGGAGAATAGGTAGAGATTCTGGAGTCTTTTTGTTTGTTTGGTTTGTTTTTTTTGTAACAATAGCAGATAAGAGCTGTAATGACAGAATAAGAAGTTAACAGTGACCCTCTGAAGCAACAGCAGAGGTGAGGTGCACAAAACAAAAAGAAGCAATGTTAAAAACACTGAGCCTTAAAATGACTATGTGTAATCAGACTGTCACTTTAATAAAAGTACATGAAAACTCTGTAAAAACAAAACAAAGTTATACCTTATGTAAAAATTAATACGGCTAATGTTTTTGAAAAGTTATAGTATAGAAAGAATGTGCATTTTCCGTAGGACATGTGCAGCGTATATTGTAGAAAGGGATGTAAAAAAAATGCAAATGAAACATGCTGCTGAATTAAAATCCTATTAGGGCTCCAAAAAGAGCCGCAATAGGCTGTGTTTTCTTTTTCAGATCCCTGTGTGTTAAAACAGAGTCTCTGAGCTCTGCTGATGGCTTTGAATCCAAAAGCCTAGCCTGTGTTGATGCAAATTACCTAACTGATAAAGAAAGGTGAAAACTGCCAGCACAAATGAAGCTGCAAATAAAGAACATACCTGGTCAGCAAACAAACTGCCTACATAAAAGGCATGGTATAACAAGATACCTTTAATTAATTTGATGCTAATGTTACTGTTAATATTAAACATTAAAATAACTTTAATGTTAGTGAGTACCCCTGTAACAACTTGTAGTGTGTATGATTTTTGGAAAAATCCTTTAAAGTAATATGGTAATGATGCTTCTCAGCTATTACCTGTGAATAAACTTAAAGCTTAACACAGCAGGGAAAACATTACAAACTTGGTCTGCTATATAAGAGGCAAAACTTGAGGTACACCACCTCATGAATTTAATAACTAAACAGTGAAATAATTTTTGCATAACCCTTAAAATGTAGAAGCCATTAAAACCTGGCCTGCCTTAAACAAAAAAAAAAACAAAAAAAAACCACAGGAAAATATGGGGGTAATTCCTCTGTTTTGCCTGCAGTCAGGGAGGGTATTTGTAAAAGAATGAAATCTTTAAGCAATAATCAATGCCACCCCAAAAGGGGTAGAAAACTGTTCTTTTTGTCTTTCAGATAATCCAAAGTACTGTATAATGGACTATGTGTATGTGTTAATTCTTGGGGAAAAGTGTTTAAAAAGTGCTAGCAACCCACCAGAAGACAAATGTAAATGTAATGTAAGTACTGTGTTTACCAATAATCACATTTACTATTTGCCACAACAACAACAACAAAAGAGTCTCCGCTTACTGTAAGCACTGATTTAGCTGAGTTCTCTATCAACCTTGGCATTAAATGGCAAACAGTTACCAATCATCTGTTAAAAGGTAAAAAGGTAACATGGCTCCTAAAAAAAAAAAAATAAAAACAAAAATGTGGAAAACTGAACTGTTCATATTATACACGCAAATGGGGACATGTTAAAAATTGCCACTGCATAAAAGCATAACAGCTTACCATTTGTATAACATTTTCTGGATGGTCTCCCACAACTACTGGCATACTAATATTACTACCCTAATTGTTTTTGGTTTTACATTGTATGTGTTTAATTGAAATGTTTAAAATGTGCTGGTGGATAAAACAAATGTATGTAAAGCTAAAGCCACAGGCCCAAATCACCTCCCAGTATTTTCTATTACGTGGACTAAATAAGAAGTGACACTGGCGATTAATAATCTTAGTGTCAAAAGGGGGATATGTAGGAGCAGGATTTTATAATATCCCATAAGAATTAAAGTATAATTTGATTTCATCCTGCTAGTCACTATTTTTAAATAGCAGAAAGAAATGACCCCCTGGGACTATAGGATTCTGTTTTCCCATATGCATTACAAATTGGGCCCTCTCTAACTCTTTGTTTTAAGATTTAGGTAGTAAGAGACAGGATTCTCTATTGTGTCTGTGTTAAGTAAATTAGAGAAACATTGAAGGCCTGGGTCTCAATGTAAATTGTCTTAGTTATCAATTGTAAAACTTAGCAAGGTTTAATTTGCAATGCTTTTTTTGTTCTATATAAAATACTACTGTTTGTATTCTCAAATCTATTTGTGTGAATGAGGAATGTATGCATCAGGAAAAGATAAGGTGTGAAGGCCATTGTTACAGCCAGAGTCAAGGGACGGCTGTTAAACTGTCTGGCATCTCAGAGTGGATACATGCTTCGCAGTGTAAGAATGCACAGACCCCAGTGAACCAATCACCACCTCAGGACCACGCAGAGTCAATTTTTTGACTCCAGAAGAAGACGTAGAGGAACAGCCTGCAATACCTTACAATCTACGCTCTCGTAAGGGTTGCCAGAAGCAGATGACTACATAAAGCAAGGCCCAAGAAGAAGCAGTAGTGAGCCAAGCGCCTGCTGCCTGGTGGACATAAAACTGAGAGTGCAGTTCCCTCAGTTGAGGTTGTCAGAACCAGAAGGGCCTTGCCTCCAACATGCAGCTCTGGTAGCGCCTGTTCCTCGGCTGCTGGTATCTTAAGGTCTGGGGTGCACACAATGACAATTCTTTTATCCAGCAGCAAGTGTGGATAGCTCAGATCCTTATTATTTCTAAATGCTGGGTCTGCAGCCACATCCCAGCCCACTCTCAAACTGGTGTTCCTGTCCTGGCTATCCCACTCAATTCCCCAGACCTCACTGGAGGACCTTGTCTGTTTAACACAATATGGAACAGTAATGACACCTGGGAAGAGGCTATTGGCAGTTCCTTTACCCCACTTGGGGGAGCAATACACCAGGCAAAAAGGCTCCTAAGTAGTTAAATAATGGCAAATAAAACCAGAGAAAGTTTAAGAGCCCTGGCCAAGGAAACAGAGGCGATCGGACAGGTGGCCCTCCAGAACCGTCAGGCATTGGACATAGTGCTCACGGCCAAAGGAGGGACCTGTGCTCTCACTGGAAAACAATGTTGTATGTTTACACAATACCAATAAGGTAATAGATCGCTACAGCCACTTAGAACAAATCGCATATCTTCCTCATGAAGAGCTGAGTTCTTTATGGAAGTGGCTAAGTAACCTGTTCAATTTCTCTGGCATAGGAAACTGGTTGTTTCAGGGAGCCCTAACTATCCTGTTTGAAATCTTAGTGATTTTTGTATGCTTTCAGTTAATCTGTTGTATCCAGAATTGTGTCACCCAGATGGCTGCCCCAAAACAGAATGCTAATATGATGATTTTGAATATCACTGATGAACTAAGAGATAAGGAACGGTTAATTTGTGGAACCCAGTAATTGTTGGTCATGGCGTGCGCTTGACCAAAAGGAGGGATTGTGAAAGTAGAATGAATTATATTGTGAAAATAGAAAGGATTAAAGAAATGCTGTCTGTACCTTTAAGAAAAACTGTTGGAATGCTGCAATCCAGGTGTCAGGAATACAGACATTCACATAGAACAATTGCACCATTTAAGGGCAATTGGTGAAGTATTAGCCTCAGATCCATAAAGAGTTAGTAAGGAAGTAGGATATGCATGCTGTGCCCCAGGTGAATTTTACAGTTTTGCTTTCTTTGTTCCTTTGTCTGATTCCCGCTCTTTTATCTGTATAAATAAGACTGTTTTGGCCTTGCATGGCCGCTCACATATTCTGAATGTTATTGGCAGAGCGCTGTGCTAATAAAACAGAGTGGTCTGACAAATTGTGAGTCCTGATTCTAACTTTGACACCTATAATATCCGGTTTCACTTCCTGCACCAGTAGCTCCAGTTCCTCCATCTTGTTACCTAGGCTCCTCGCATTAGCGTACAGACATTTTAATTTTTGGCGTTTGGCATCAGTGACATTCTTTCCCTCGTCATGCACAGACCTTCTACCACCAGCATCACCCGTTACTCTGGTTTCTACTCCACTATTCCTCCTTGGATCAATTCTTTGGTCCGCAAGGATATCCCCTCTCACTCTGTTTACTTCCCTCTCCAGGTTATATATATATATATTTTGCATAACCCACCAGTAAGCCCCAAGTTAAAGACATCAGTAAAAGAGCACTTTCAAAGATCTTTGTGAGGATTCTCACTAACATGCGGGAAAGTTAAAAAAACAAAAACAAGACAAAAACAACCCCCCCTATCATTTTGATAAAAGCACCAATCTAGCTGAGGGATAACCCCAAACCCTACATATGAATGTGGAACTGCTTTGTTTTCTAGAGCAGTGTTCAAATGTCATACTTTATAAAGCTTTCAAATAAAGCAAACAAGGAGCTTATCTTGTTCCTTGTACTTAAGTACACAGCAACAGCTCTTAAAATCCATTTAATTGGGAAATTTAATGCCAACAGATCTATCAAAGTATAATATTCAATGTAGAGTACACCTTAATGCAAAAATGTAACTATTTAGTACACATTGTCATTTAGTGTCCTGGAAAGAATCTCCAACCACAGACCTGATATCACCTGAGCAACATGAGCTGTAGCATTGAAATTCTAGCAATGGGGGAAAATGACCAGAAATGAAAAAGTGCTAGTATTACACAAATCAATCGTATTTATAGTCCAGCTTTGGCTCCAAGTAGTAAAAGAATAAATCTAAACTAAATGACTTCAGTGCTTAACTGAGTTCAGTGGTTAGAATTTTTTAAATTTTCTAGTCAGCCTACAAGTTATATTATAACTAACTTGATTTTATTATAATTGGCTATAAAGAATGTATTAAGGCAGAGTTCCTCTTAACTGGAACCAATAGGTCTTGTTTGACCCCTCAGTCACTACTTACTACAAAGTTTCCATGAAAGCATTTTTATTCTATTTTAGAGAACAAGCATCTGTCAGGTTTATGAAGGTGACCTAGGTCACAATACAGGATCTGTGTTTAATAGCCTGTGTAAGAGACTGAAATCCATCTTTCCCATGGCAAACATATATACTACCATACTAATTAAGCTATATGGTAGGCAAAATGGTAGCCAAATTTAAACAAATACACAACCCTTTGCAAAATTTGCCCTGATGCTTAACACTATTCTAGATTTTTTAAAAAAAATATCACACACACACACACACACACACACACACTCACTCACTCATGGATTCAAGTCTAAAGGCAAAGGAGGAGGCTGTCCAACCATCTGTATTTTTAAGCCTCTTTCCCCATCCCCATCCATTGTTTAATACTGTTCCACACTGGAAGCTGTCAAGGTTTTTTCCCCCACTTTGAACTTTAGGGTTCAAGAAGTGGGGACCTGCATGATCACTTTTAAGCTTAATTACTCACTTAAATTTGGTACGCTGCCACCAGCTAGAAGCCTCTGTCTGGCACACTTCTATTCCCCCAAAACCTTCCCTGGGGAACCCAAGACCCAAACCCCTTGAGTCTTAAAACAAGGAGAATTTAACTATCCCCCTCCTTTTCCCCCCAGACTCTCCCTTCCCTGGGTTGCCTTGGGAAGCTTCACAGCGATCCAAACTCCTTGGATCTTAAAACAAGAAGGAATTAATCATCTCCCCCTGCTTTCCCTCCACCAATCCCTAGTGAGTTTAGACTTAATCCCTTGGATTCTAAAACAAGGAAAAATCAATTAGGTTCTTAAAAAGAGAGCTTTTAATTAAAGAAAGAAAAGGTAAAATTTATCTCTGTAAAATCAGAATGGAAAATGCTTTACAGGGTACTCAGATTCATATAGATTAGAGGGACTCCTCCCGCCCCCCCAGCCTGAGATTCAAAGTTACAGCAACAGAGGTAAAAATCCTTCCAGCAAAAAAAGACACATTTAGTTGAGAAAACAAATATAAGACTAATCCGCCTTGCCTGCTATTATTTACTACTTGGAAACATGAAAGACTGATTCAGAAAGATTGGAGAACCTGGAATGAGGTCCCGTTCCTCTCAGTCCCGAGAGCGAACAACGAACACCACAAAAAGCACAAACAAAGACTTCCCTCCACCAAGATTTAAAGTATCTTGTCCCCCTATTGGTCCTCTGGTCAGGTGTTAGCCAGGTTCACTGAGCTTCTTAACCCTTTACAGGTAAGAGAGACATTAACCCTTAACTATCTGTTTATGACAGAAGCTGATAGATTTTTTTTTAAAAAAAGAAATCAGTTGAGGGCAGAATCCTCTGGTATGCATGGATTTTAGTTATAAAGTTGCTTAGGTTTTTTAGTAAGCTACCACATACATCTCTTATTTTGGAGATCAAATCCTAGAAAGAAAAATTAGAAATTTGCCAACAAACAGCAACGAAAATAAGGTAGGGTAAATGTTGCATCTGTCAACATTAACTGTGTTCCTTAAAGGTGGTCCTGGATGACCCCAATTTATAAGAGACCTCTCCGTGTAGTTTTTAATAGTTCTGTATGCAATTTTACAATGGTTATACAGATGGTAAGGCAACCCCAGTCCAGACCATCATTTTGATAATGACATTTTGCAATGTAACTTCAATTAAAAGTTTTGGTAGATATTTTAGTTACTATATCAAGACCTTGTCATTCATATTAGCATAGGACATCTCAGACTGACGTCAATCTCATATTTTCATTTGGAATTGCACAAAAATCAAAAGAGTGTCTACCTGACTTGGCAGAGTGAGGTCAGGAGAGAAACATTGCAAAATGCTTATGCAAATCTACCACATTCTCTCAGCCAGCAGCTGATTACCAATGTTTATTTTATAGGACACAAATAATCAGAGCCTTGCGCCTTATTTACATTGGGATTTGTAAATCTGAAAGCTTGAGAGAACACCCACCTGTTGAGCAACCAGTCTCACACCCAGTGAATTTAATGCCCATGAAAGAGATACCAAACTGACTAAGGAAAATTCCATTTACTCATAGAAGAGTCAAAGCACAGGGATCAACACAGCAAGTTTCCACACTGTTCCACCAATGGATGTCAATTTTGTCTGACCAGAGGTAACAGCTTTCAATGACTGCTGATCTAACCTGAACCAGAACTCTAGAGGTGCTGGGTAGCACAAACCTTTGATATCATCAAGAACCCAGACCAGCAGTTTATTTAGTTCCAATGGCCATGAACTTCAGAGAGGACTTTGGTCAGGACCTGGCCTGGCCAGGGACGCTCCCTCCCACTACAGACCAGGTTGTGGCTATCTTAGGGGAATAGAAAGGCCTAGTGGTCCTTTAGCCACTTCTTATGATGCTTCAGGAGGTAGTCAACTGTCCTTCTCTTTCCCCTCAAAAGTTCTTAAGCTTCCCAGGAGAAGTAACTTGCCTGAGAAGGAAGCAGGCAGTGTTGGGATTGGGAAGTCTGTGTGTACACACCTTGAATTTAAATAACTCTTAACTGGATGTAGGATTGTTATTTATATTACTGCCATGTTGAGAGGTCACAGTAGGAATCAGGATCACACCAGACTGGGCACTGTAAAAAGCTATATAAAGAGGTTACAGTGCTGCTTACAGAGAAGGTTGACAGGAGTTAAGTAGGGACACAAAAACAACTGGAAGGAAGGATGAGGAACAATGAAGCATCATGCAGTTATTCAGATTTCTCATGAGGCTCAACAAGATAAAGATAAGCCATTAAATCTCTCTGTATAACATACACATACCCTTTTCACCTCTTCCTTTCTCCTGTAACAACCTATAAGAGCAAAATTCCTGCCCATCTTCAAATCCTTTACAACCTATGATCCATTGAGTAGTTTTGTTTCCATCTTGTTTTATTTTTTTCTTTCAATTAATCTCTCCTCCCCACTTGCTTTAACTGTGGAACTGTGGTATAAATGACTTCACATCTAAAATTCCCTTCCCCTGACTATCATCATTCAACCCCTTGCCTTCTCTACCAACAGTAATTCCAGCCACCATTCCAAAGTCACAAGGCTCCACCCATGCATGCCTTTCCTAGCATAAAGGTGCAGCTCCCTGAGGATATGGGGTGGTAAAAAGTGTTTTAGGGATTGAAGAAGCGTGGTACTATGTTATTCCTTTTACTTGTTCGGGGGGGCGGGGGAGAGGAGATCGAGGGAGGGAGAAGAGCTGGGCTCTTTTCACTGCATCTCTAAAAGCAGCCAAAATCCTTTTCCCCCCCACTCAGGCCTTGCCTCCAGGAAGAAGAGGGAGAGTCCTGCCCATGTATTGGTGCACCTGATTAAAGTAAAGAAGTTTAAATAAACTCCACTCCTGCAAATGTGTTTCATGGATCATAGCTACACATGCCTTCCTACATATGCTTCATATATACCCTCCACCAACACCACTGCCACATTCACCTAGCTCATGCAATCAGAAATTCAGTACAAAGGAGTAAATCTTCATTTCCTCTCACATGAGCCTACAGATCTCTCAGGAAACTAACTCACCACAGCTGTAAAATATCAGCAATAGTGTGTAATTCCTCTGCCATTTCAGGCTCCTTAGACACTGCTGCCCCTTAGTCCACCCAGTTCTCTGCCTGTAGCATACAATAGTCTAGTTACCTGAGAGTCTCATTTCAGTTGTTGGATTTAGTGTGAGTGTGATGTTGGTGGCCTGTGATATACAGGAGATTAGATTTAGATCTAGTGTTCTAAAGTTTTGCAATTTGAAGATTTCAGTCTAGTCTAACAGAGCAATTATTGAGAGAAAGTAGCTCACTCCACCTCAAAAAAGACCAAAAAAGTGTTATGGTAGGTGTCATTTTGCCCAAGAGGGTTTTCATGCAAGTGGACCATTTTTGTACATATCAAGGTGAAATATCAAGATTTTGAGTTTGTTGCGAGTATATATTTTTAAACGCACAACTCTAATGCTGATAGAATATCTGCTTCAAGATGAACATGCAAAAAACAAACAAAAAAAAAAAAAACAACAAACCCTACCTACTTTTCACACATGCCACCCCCTTAAAAAAAACAACAACAACAAAAAAAAAAACACCTTTCAGGTTTATTATGGCACAAAGGGAATACATTTTAAAGTTGTAGAGATTCATCTTCACTGATGAGGCACAGTTAAAATGACAACATAAAATTAGTGACATTAAAAGGATATGAACTCTATTAGAAAAACAGTAGGTTACAGTACATAACCATAATATACACCAAGAATGGAACGTAAGATTAACTCACAGTAAAAGAAAAAAGAAGAGCAAGGACATAGATTAACAAAAAGCAGCGAACTGAATGTGTCTCTAATGAAGTGTACAGAGACCCATCATTAGCGAGCACATTTTAAAAGTCATGGGAAATGGATCTTGTCTCTTTTACACACTGTATAAACACAGAAAACGAGTGGCAGATCTGGGAGCGTAAGTTCTTTATGCTACAGAAAGAAAGTTCCTTCTGAATTCAGAAGATCAACCACTCAGACTTGTAGCTAACCTATGTCGCAGAAATTGTATTAAGTTGATTACAATGGAAATTTATTTGAATTTTTTTTCCTTTGAAAAACTGTTATGAAGTGTAATTGCTACTAAAAACCTAGAGTACATCCTGTTCCCTTTGCACTCACCAAAGACTGCTTTTTGGATGGTTTTGGTAGATGTTGAATGAAAGTTGCTTACAAATATTCAGCGCTATTTGACCAATTCACTATAGGCATTCATTATGTGTTCTGAGAAAGGTCCAATAAATTTGATTTTTTTTAGTTCTCAACACATAATTCAGCAAAAATGAAACAATCCCTAGAACACACAGAAGCGTATTATGTAGATCCTTAATATTCTGTAGGTTTGCTCATATTTCCCTAGACTGGCTACTCTCACCTTCCAAGTCCACCCTCTCTCAGAGATCAAAAGCTATCTTAAGTAGTGTCCCACTAGCTGCTTGTTTATTAAGCGGGGTCTCATCCATTTAGACCAAAAACATGATGTTTGGATGGCCAGTTCCAAAACTCCACCACCACAAAGGCTGCCATTTGTTCATTTGCAGTGTTTGTTGAATATTTTCTAATTCTGAATAGATTAGAAAATGACTTCATTGGTTTACAATGCCATGACACACCAATATTTTGTCTAGTTTTGAATCCAATCAATTCCGTCTAGAATGCTGGACAACTGCAACATGTCTACCTGTTACCCAGATTATTTTTACACTCCTAGATATTTAAGGGACTTCCTTCACAATAGCATAATGGGACGCTTTCTACTGTTACATTTAATCTGCCAAGTGAATAATGTGTGGTACGTCATCCCTGGCCCATGTCTTTATTGGTTGGTGTATGATGTTACAGGGAAATATCTATTATTTTTATGAATATGGTGCATGTGACTGTCTACAGTGCAATTAAACACGAGTGGCTCATGTCCACTGACTTGGGCTTATGGGGCTCAGGCAATAAAACTGTGCTGTAGACATTCAGGCTTAGGCCGGAGCCTGGGCTCTGGGACCCTTTCCCCTCACAGGATCTGCTGACAGTCTACACTGCAATTTTAGAGCCCCACCAGTCAGCTGACGTGGGCCAGCTGCAGGTGTTTAATTACAGCACAGATGTACCCTGTGTATTTAGTTATGTGGAGTTACTTGATGTGGGGTTATTAAAAGGACCAAGCAGGGAAAGCAAAACAATGACATAGGTAAGAGCCCTTGTGGAAACCATGGGGAAGCTGTTTATTGGGGAATACTTCCTACCGAGCTCCAGCCAGACTAAGAATGATTTACTCTTCCCAAGCCTAGGCCTAGGATCAAACAAGGATATTAAACCATTACCACACAGAGGGCCTAGAAAAGAGGGGGTTTGGGTGATCCAAGAGGGGCTGCCCAGGGAGAGCTACCGTCATGCAAGGAGACAGAGATAGCAGGCTATTCCCAGCCAGAAATGGATGTAACTAGGCTAGATGAAATGTACCAAAAAGCTTTCAAGGAAAGCTAAATAAAGGGGAAATTTATGTATACACCTTTATTGTTTTTACCCTTCACTTTGTATGCTGTGTACCTGGATAAGTGAATAAAGACTTTCTTTTGAAGATGCTGGCTCTGTCCCTGTGAACTTGTACTGTCACAGGCTGATAGAGAAAGAAGGTTTACAGGTACCAAACCCAGTTGAGCTTGTTGTGTTAACATGGTTGGGAAATAGGGGTGTTGCTGTTCAGAGATCCAGACCAGACCAATTGAACCATATAGTTCTGGCCAGAGAGGGGTGTAGAGAGCAAGGCTAAAGAGGTATAGGTCAGAGGGACTAAAAGAGAAACTCTATTTTGCCCTGTAACCATGACAATTAGCATCTTATCTTTAGCAGATAAGGATGTGGTGAATCATAATGAAGCAGACATGCCACTAACACCATATAAAATCCAGAATGATGCTCAACATTTAAAAGGAATAGAATCTGTTTAGTCTGAACTATCCTGTTTTCTGGAGTTAAACATCTAAGCTCTGTATGTACATCTATCCTGCTTCTGTGGTATAATGCAGCTCCAAGATTTAAAAGAAACAACACATTTGTATGGCACAAGTGAAGACACAGAGGGCATTGTGATTTTGACAGTGATTCAGAGAGCGAATACTATTGAAATATGTTCACAACTCCAAGCAGAATACATCTAGACTTAAAGTGAAGAAATGAAGAGCTGCTTAATGGGGCAAACAAGAAGCTAAGTAGACCAATGATGTATTCAAGTGGATGGAGTAAATTTATCTTTGTCTAATTTAAAAACACAGTACTCTGGTCTGTACATACAAGAGCCCAAAACTGAGCATCTGATTTTGGAAGGATATCATTTCAGTTGTATGTTGGAGGGGTAAAGTTGTCAGACATCTCTTTATATATGTGAAGAGAGTGTGTTCAAAGCTTAAGGAATTCAAGAACACTAAAATTGGGGGTCAGCTTGTTATTACAACTGGATACAGAACTAAAGATAGTGGATGCTCTGTTCTTTTCTAGAAGATACTAATGGTCTGCATATCTTCAATCCCTTTGAAAGCAATGCAAGGAGGCTAATTCTCTTATTATAGAAAGAACTCACTGAGCCAAATATAAAAACAGAGTGAAGCTGCTATAGTAGATGTGACTATATTTGAATTATACTCTCTGCCCTGCCTCCAGCTATCCCTCTCTCTTTTACCAGATCTTCTCAACACCATTATTTTGCTCGGTGTCAGCCCTTCTCAGCAACACAGGCAGCAGTCTGAGAACGCACTGGGCCTATGATTGACTGTGTTTCCTGACAGGCATTGCAATGTGTGCAGTATGCATATTTTGCCTATGAAATGGCTCTTAGGATGACACAGAGGGATTTGGGGACTTTAGCACTGGTGAGTTTGCTTTTCCTCACTCTGATAGTTATTTTTTGTCACGGGTTATATTTGTGAGGGTGAGGAAGCAGAGTTATTTGAATATTTATTGATGTATTCTCACTTTGCAGCAATACCTTTAAACATAGCAATATATACCAACATTTCAAACCAAATGTGTATTCTTATATAGTATTAGAAAATTTGAATACATTTCAATTTTAAACTAATGAATTTTGTATAGCGAAAACAATAAAATTGTCTAGTTATTAAACATGGACTTATACCTTTTAAAAACAGCAAAACAAAATGGAAAGGTATCTTATTGTACTTTTTTAGCCCAGTGGATAAACATTTCACATCATAACCAGGTCAAGTCTCACACCATAGTACCTCAGCAGACAGCAGTAAGGTCATTGTGACACTGTGGACGTCATTAGCATGTACAGTCTCAGTTCTTAAATACCATCTATTATTAACAGGCAGTATTCCCCATCTAATCAAAAGACAGATGCTATCAAGTTCCATAGAAAAACAAACAAATTCCTTGTGCCATTAAGTGAGAGGCTAATATTTTATGAACAGAACAGAACAGGAATGTAAGCCATTCTGGTTGTTCTATCGTTCTCCCCCGTCCCCTGTCCACTTCAAAAAAATCACTCCAATACTTCCCCACTGCAACTTTCTGGCTAGCCTCAGCAGAAAGTCCGAGGACAGAGCACTATTCCCAAAATCAAAACGGGGCCAGATCCTGTGGGGAAGCCAGGCTCCTGGTTGGGAGCAGTGAGTGGAGCTGAGAGCCTGGACTCTCAGCTCCCCACTCTGCTCCCTTAGGTCAGTGCTGGTGAGGATATGTGCCACTGACCGAAGGCAGGTAGTGTGGACATGAACCACAGCAGTAATTACTGTGGTGTCTGTAAGTTGACTTAATATAGGTCGACTTAAGTTTTTAATGTAGATGTGCCCTAAATTTTATTCAGGATCAAGAAAGGGAGGGAAGAGGCACCGGCAGGTCACAGCTTCTAATTCTTTTCTGCCAAATTAAATAAGGAAGAAATGTAGTTGCCTGCAGAACCTGTTAACAGTCATACTTACAGTAGGGCCTGACAAATATTCATGGTTTATGAAAATCCATGGCTGCCACCTAACAGTGCAGTCATTTGTAGGCATCGTCACAGGAATAGACAAGCGAGGAAAAGAAAGCTTGGCTTCACCACTGGAAAGTCTTCACACTTTTTTTTAAGTGTTTGGAAAAGTACCTGCCTTCCAAAGTGATATTCTTCACATGAGTGAGAGCTAAGTTTTCAGATTTAGCTGTGCTTATGCAATAGATCTGTTGCATGAATATGGTAGATTCTTCAATATCCTTGTAGCAATGGTTAGTTGTACCAGGTGCTTTTAAAAATATAGATGCAAGGAATTTTTTTTAAATTTAACATATTAAAAGAATGTTAGTGAAAAAGTCTTGTGAGATTTAGGAAGTCCTACTGGTTCCCTTTTTAAAAATGGTATAGTGGAGCACTTACAGTGAGAGATTAGGCTGCTAGATGCAGTGTACTCAGGATCTCTTCTATTTTTTAGCATTTTTTAGAATTATTTTGTTTTGATATCAGGGATTATAACTGTGCTAAACTGTTTTAATCTGTGTAAAGAAATAATCAAAAATATCTAGCTCTTGATTAGGTACATAGAAAGAGAGAGAAGGAAAGGGACTGTTGAATGGAAGCTGATCAGATGGACGAGATATCCGAGAATTAGCACGGACACCTGATCAGTCAACACTGCAAGTACAGTCTTTGTGCCAGAAGCAGGCCTAAAACAAAACGGACTGGGTCAATGTCCAGGAGACTTAGTGAACGGGTATCACAGAACTGCCGGATCTTAACCTTCTTAATAACTTTTGGCTAAGAAATATAGATTAAAGACAAGGCAATAATTGGAGTTTGCTAAAAACAACTCCCTCCCCACACACAAACATGCTTCTTGACTTGACACAGGTTCAAATCATAAGTAACTCACTGCCTGTCCAACTAGCCACTTTTTCCCCCTCCACCACAGAGGAAGGGCACAAGTCTATCTCAGTTTATTACTTAAACCTCTCCTAGCACCTCAGCAAGCAACTCTACCCAAATTCAGCAGATTCCATACTTGTCTCCTGTAGTCATGTGTCTGCTTTCATGGAGACAGACAGCAGATCCGAGCAATCTTATCCACTAGGAAACATGAAGACTTCTCGCAGCAGGAAGTATTGGTCTCTAATCCTGGATGTAAGCAGTCTGGATAAATTAGGCTCTGCACAATCGCAATAACTCCTTTGACCAGGACTTTGCAGATACAAATAAACATTATTTTATTTCCTGCAGTGTCATGAAATAAGATTGCAGAGGGTTTTTTATGTTGCAGTGTAAGATTAGAACAAGATTTCGACCTCTGGCAATCTAGCCATCTTTTCTCCCATTTTCACATTGCACTGGGGATCAGTCTGCTATAGTGACATCTCTTGCTACAATTTGTATCAGCCATCTCCACCATTGCCACACATTGTCATCTTTCACAGCAGCCAACCTTCTGTAGAGTTTTCCTCTCTAAACTGGTTGTGACAGATTAGCGCATCAACAAACTCCATGTTGTTTCGTGAACATTTTGATTGTAAACTGCACTGCATCCTTCACTTTTGCACTGTAGCCTCCATCATAGGCTGGGACACCCAGGAGGTGTTACTGTCAATCAGTTACAAACACATGCTCATATACATATGGGAAAGCCATCAAGAGTCCTCAGCCTGGCCCTGGATAGTCCTCCATTCAGATATGTTTGTTCCCCATTGCCTCCAGCCTTTTGTTCTAGGGTAAACTTAACAATAATCATCCTGTCATTAGGCAACACAACACAGCATTTTATGATAAGGAGATAGTAAAGTTCTATAGGTTGGAGTAGGCTGTAAGTAGACAGACAAGCAATTGTCACCTGTGTATCTTCTTCCCTCAGGTGAGACTCTCTTGCTGTTTTGTCAATGGAAAAAGGACAATGTGTCTATAGAGGCCTCTGGCTTTTTACCTGGTGCGTGAGAAAACACTGAATATTTCTCTCCATTTGACTCAGCTATTGCTCCCTGAAGAGCTTTCTTTCTATGGAAAATAGAGAGGCAGACAGAAGCTGCTGTACTTGGCTATCTGCCTTCTACACCCTGAGCCAGAGCTGCTTCTGCAATATAGCATTTGAGGAAATAACTCTGGCAGAGAACTTCATTGTATCTTGGGAGTTGTCAAAGAATACTGGTTAAGACATTTTTCTTCATATTGATTTTATCTTTGAAGGTTGCTAGACCAAGTAACAGCTCTTCTAGCATAAGGGCTGGCAGTAACATATGCTTGCATAGTAAATGAAGTTTATACTTTTTTCCTCGAGAGCCTGTCAACTCATCTATCTGGTCATGGGGGTGCATAGTGGGAAGAGTCAGCTGGGTGACAGTATTAGATCCCACTGCAACATCTGTTTTAGGAAGCTGTACAAAGTTCACATATTTATTCTTCAGAAGAGATATAGAGCAGCTTCCAAATGAGAGCAGTTTTGTATAGCTTCTCTGATTAAGCATGGTAGGGTGTGTTTGGTTCTCTTGGTAACTGCCTGTTGACAATGAGGATCTGTTCTAGCTTCAAGAAGGAAATGTACCACTATTTCAACTACAGGATAGAAGTATTTGTGTGGCTGGGGTGGGGAAGAGAAAAGATTCTGTTATTATATTTGGGCATCAACTAGCAGATCTGACACTCTGAGGGTCCTGTGGTCACTGTTGAACATTAGAAAAGAGCACCAATTATAAAGCTGCTGTCGGGGCTGTAGGTAGCTAAGTCTAGTGGTTGGAGCCAAGCCAAGGGTCAGAGGTGGATTCGGAGACCCGGGGCAAGAAACAAGAACAAAGCAGGAACCAGGAGCAAGGCAGGCAAGTAGGATTCATGAGTCAGGCAAGAAGGCAAGATCCAATGTAACAGCCAGGTAGAGACCAGTTGTGGAGACAGCTTCCTGTGGGTTTAAACAGGAAGCCCTGACAAATCAGAATTCATAGTGTTCCTCCAGTCAAGCCCTGGGAAGTCCTCCCTGATGTCACTTCAGGTTTCATTGTCTTTCCTGCTCAGATTAGTAGCAAGCCACTGGGTGGCAGCAGAGAGGCAATAGTCAACTGGGGACCCTGGGGACACATCTTGAAGACCAGTAGGATCATGACAGTTGCCAGCAAAAATTCTTCTTTATCTCTGTGTAAGAGTAACAGTGGTATAAAAAAAGGTTTGGAATCTTGTTATTTTAAAAGTTTAGTCAATGGGGTTATCTGGTGTAGAGCAAAAGCCTACACAAACTGATGCTCCTGTATGTGACACACACAGTAAGAGAGAGAAACTGGATGATGTAATAACTTATTGGACTTGCTTCTGTTAGTGAAGGACAAGCTTGTGAGCTACACAGCTCTTTTTCAGGTATCACACAGTAAAACTTAGACAGGCAGCTTTGCACTTGTGTGTGTTGACTGTATACATGACCTGTAGAGCAATCGGGGTAATTTTACATGGCCTAATTTTCAGGAGTACTGAAGAACCACAACTGCAAATGAAGTCAGACAAGTGCAGGTGCTCAGTACTTCTGAAAATCAGGTCCAGAGCATGCATTATAGGCAAGGCTGGGAGCACCACCTATTAGTAAGGTTGCCTAACACTTCCTATTTTAAAACCATGGTATCAGTTGCTTATAGCTTTGGCAAACTGTTTCAGCTGAAATTTTCCATGCCAAGTGTCTGCCTAAGGTGGATTCATTTTTGGGAAAATTTCAGACAAAATAGTTCAGCCATTTCCAAGACTAAGCCTTGGAAAAAAAAACAACAACACACATTTAATTTTATATGGAGGAAACAGACAACCTTAATTCTAGTATTTCCCAAGTGGAGAGTTTGCAACCTTAAATAATGTTCTTTTAAATTTAGTTTTTGTATGTAGTATAAGAGGATTATGAACATGGTACTATTGATCAGAGGACACTAAACCCTTCTATTGCAAAGTTCCAAGCATGTAAGTATGTCAGACGCTCACTTAAAAGATAAAGTGAAGAGCAGACATTTAAAGCCTACTGAGCCTACTGAAGATTGGCCAGGTTAACTCCTCTTCATAACTAGAAACACTAAACTACAGACAGCTGCCAAAACCCCACAACAACCCCACATATAATCAAAAGAGTAGGGAGGGTCTTTACCAGTTTCAAAGTCTTCACCAATTGCATGACCCTAAGTCACACAGTTCAAAGGAAAAATAAAGTACTGTGTACTGTCACCTGAATGTCAACAGACCAGGGCTGCCATTTTTTTTTCCTTCTCTCAACCTGTGATTATTTATCAAACAGAAACTTAAGTTACCAATGATCTGCAGTATACATATAATTATCTGATATGCATGACGACACTATTCCTAGCAGGGGACAATTTTTATTTAATTATTTTCTGTAGCTCTTGGAAGCACTTTTTTTTTTTTTTAATATTTTCTCTCAGTATTAAGGAATACTTTTGCTTACCCTACCTGTAATGCCCTAAAAAGACCTACACTAATTTTTAAGCTAAAATCCTTCATTTCTTAAAGTCTGGTGCACCAGAATTAGCAAGATAAAATTTGTCATGTGCTGTAATCATTAGTTCATGGAATGTGTCAGTTAATACTAGACCTACTACTCCAGCGTGCTAGCTCACAAATATACACCACATACCGTGTTCAGCATAAAACCAATTATGTACTGTTTTAACTGGTGTATTGTCTGGAGTTTTCTATCACAGACAGATTTAGAGAGCATGAACCTGATTCTCTTCAGTATAAATCAGAGTGGCTCCATTGAAGTCAAAGGAAATAAGTGCATGTGAAAGGAAAATAAGGCTCCTTACATTACATACACTATGAGAACCAGATACTCTATGACCAAAAGGGATTTACATCAAGATATCAGTCACAGGAATGCCAGTTTGGAAGCAATTTAAGGACTCTTGATGTGTTTAGGAAGAGCTTCAGAGAACAACTTCTCTGAGGAGTAGAGAGAAGAAAGAAGAGTTTAACATATGAAATGATGGTGTAAGATACTTTAGCTCAACATTTCTGGTGAAAACCCCATCCCGGAACCCTGAACTGTGAGCTTAGCACAGGGAGAAGAGAGGGATGCTTTTTAAACACCACAGGAGTGTACACATTGAAATAACCAATGTGAACACATTTAATGACAGCTATTTAAGTACTGTAGGGTTCCAGACAGAGAGTTACAATTACATTTCATAGATGCAGCAACAGGCCAACCCCCAGCAAACAAAGCTTCCGCATCTCAAATTCCGCAAAACTCTCAACCCCACAGAGCCTCACACCCCTCAATCATCTCCAAGTGCTGACTTATAGACATTGGCTCTGGCAAATGCCCCAAGTTTAGCTAAGGAAGATTATTGTGGACCAACAGGCATGGGGATGGGACCAATTTCTAGCTCAAGGGCCCCAAGGAGTCCAACTAGCAGTCCCCTCTTACAAAGCAAAGTACCTCCAGCTGGAGTGCCTCTGCTGATTGTCAACTACATTGTTAGGGCACATGGCGCGACGGGGCGGTCTCTCTTACAGACAGCTCCCAAGCCACTGGGGACACAGGCCATGGTGAGCACACTGCCTCAGGAAGCTAGAAGCTGCCTGATGGAGGGTTTTGAACAACAGTTGGATTGCATACTCAGTGGGAAGCAAGCATGGATAATTGAGCACAGAGGCAGTATGCTCACAAGGCCTTTAGCTACAGGAGCAAAGTTACAATAACTAAAACCTGACTTTCAAGCATACAAAATTACTCCTTTTTTAAATAATTCAGATCTTCTTTCACCATGTGGAAATTTGTAAGATTAATTATTTAGCAAAGCACCAGAATGGTCCAGTGGTTTGGGCACTAGTCTGGGACTTGAGAGATCTGGTTTCAGCTCTCTGTCCCGCCACAGACTTCCTGCGTGATCACTTAGCGTCCTTGTGCTTTGGTTGCTTCTCTGTAAAATGGGGATAAATAGCACTTCTTTACCTCATAGGTTTGTTGCAAGGAGAAATACATTAAAGATTGTGGGGTGCTCAGATACTATGGTAATGAGGACCATATAGATTCACAGAGTGTTATCCCACCTGTCAATCAGGAAACCAGTTTCTCTTAAAATTGAAGCTTTGCCAGAAAAGCTTATGGGAGAGTGGTGTGTGTGTGTGTGTGTAAGAAAACAGGTCTGATAGTGTTTTTAAAACACTATTATGTCATAAGGATTGCATTACTTGTTTCTACAAAAAACACATTACAAATTTCAAGTGACATGAAACCCTTTGATGGCAGGGTTTGTTTACATTCTTTGCGTTCACAAAGTCACACACTTCTTCAATTAATGCAACACTGATTTTTTTTTTTTTAAATTTGTCTAGTGCTCTGACAGTTTTCAGAAATTAGATAAGCAATGCACCTAACTCCTGCTTTAAAAAAAAATAAAAAGATTGCTGTAGTAAAAATCAAACAAAACACCCTTAAAAGGTGCATCATTTAAACTACAGATGTGCACTCGATTTTATGTGCTACTGTAACTGGAAGAGGATCTCATAGGGATCTTCCATTTAGACTCACACAGCCTAGGGTAGTATTATGCAGTCCAAGTGTATATATTTAGTCTAAAATTCACATTTATTCAAAAAAATATAACTATATGATTAACAATCATAGGTCCTGATTCTACAAGCAGATCCTCATGATCTGACCTTTGCACCATAAAAAGCACCATTGAAATTATTAGGGATCCACCAAAATGGATCTGTATGCAGGGTCAGGGCCATCAATTGTAAGAAGTTAGTGAGCTCCAGTGATTCAGGGAACTGCCTCTTCATCTGTATGGGACATAGTTGCTCCCTTCCCCACATGGGAAGGGGGAAAAATGCAGAACATGCCTCTTTCATTCCTGAAGCATTGCCTCAGGAACAAGTTATTTTTGCCAGTGCATTTCACTGTGGTGGGTATTTTGGGAGTGCACCTGTTTGGACCACAGATATAAGTGTTGGAAGCGTATACACCTTTCCAGAAAATGAGATTGCTGCCTTTTATGTTCTCCATCCTCCTCAATGTGTTTACAGGACTGAGATTCAAGTTGGCTGGAAAATAGAATGATCCTCTTGTGAGAAATTTCAGTGGGTTGGACAAATAATTTAGTCCCAACTCCAGATGAAAAGTCAAAGATTTAAAATTTTTCACAGTCGGGCACATTCTGAAAAATTCAATTTTGGGAGAACTGAAACTGAATCTCTCAGCTTTCTCTTAGGTCTATGGACAGCTGCCTTTCCATGGTGCCCAACTCCCGAGGAAGTTGGAGTCATGGGGTGTCAAGCAAGCCTGGGAGGCACTTCCTAGGAAGTAGAGGCAGCCCAGGCAGGATGACCCACTTTCTTGGCTACGTAGTTTCCATCAAAAAAGTGTTGGCACAGTCTTTAGATTCTATCAAAACAGCATTTTCTGACAGGTAAGGGTTGTGTTGGAAAATTTTTTACCAGCTCTAATCATGACCTGTGATGTGTAACTGGGAACTGTAATTTCCAACAAGGATGAGGCCTTAAGGTGCAAAATTCAAACTCTCCCAAATTTAGTTTTTTTTGGAGCCAGATATTTGGTTTGGGTAGAACTCTAATCTCTGGTAGTCTGGGTGGCATGTGAGTAACACTGGTCATATCTTTCTTCAATATTTTATTGCAAAATTGTGCATCAAGCATTTTCAACTTTCCAAGAGTATTTTACATTTAAAGGATTGTTTTTACCTTCACAAGCTACATATATACAGCACACAGGAAATGCAGCCATCTGTCAGGCAGTAAGCAGAAGCTAAACAGTATACAGCACACTGCACAATTTTTTGGTAGGGAAGAACAACAGAGGAAATTTTGATCAAGAAAACCAGAGCAAACCACTTCCTCTATAAGAACTATCATGAGGTCTATCATGCTCAGGCAAAACAGATGGGAGTTCAGTTTTAACTGACAGTACTCCATGTGGTTTGCATCATCAGTTATAGATGGAATTATGTACATGTCATAAATTACTTATTTATAAAAAGCCATACAAGGCTCTTATCTTGAACTAAACAGAGTGGGGATAAGACGAAATAGGGAGGGGATAAAGAGCATACGGAATGTTGAAATAGTGAAAGATCAGCGTGTTATGTATATATTATTAGTTCTTTCATTTTAAAAAGATGCAATCACAAACATGTTGAGGAGGTAGTGGGATGTTCAAACAGCACCCAAAATGATGGTTGAGATGGGTTCTTCTTCTTTATGAAGGAGTGCTGTTGTAAGTGTTAAGGAGAAATTTTAAGGAGGAAATCTCTAATGCAAAGTTAATAAAAAAATTGAACTTGCACATGAATTCAAGTTCTAGTCCTTCTGGCAGTCACACACACGCACTTTGTCTTCCTTTGCTCTATTTTTTTTTTTTAAAAGCTTTCAGATAACATTGTCAAAAGTGCTCAAGGAATTTAGGAATCTGATTCCCAAGTAACTTTGGATTCTAGTGCCACTGACTTTCAATGAGACTTAAGAATCTAAGTTACTTTTGAAAATGAGACTTGCTTCCTATGTTACTTAGGGCTTGTCTACATCACAAAGTTGCAGCGCTGGTGAGAGGGTTACAGCGCTGCAACTTAGGAGGTGTACACATCTGCAGGGCATCACCAGCGCTGCAACTCCCTGTTTGCAGAGCTGGCCGTACTCCCGTTTTGTCTCGGGTGTAGAGGATCCAGCGCTGGTGATCAAGTGTAGACACTTACCAGCGCTTTTCTTGACCTCCGTGGAATAAGCAGGTATCCCAGCATACCTGAGGAAGCCTCTGGTAATCAAGCTGGTCTCCTTCCCCGGTTTGCTCTCGCGTTCCCCGAACCCCGAGCAAGCAGGTCTCCTTCCCTGCGGTTTGCAGGGGGGTTCGGGGAACGCGAGAGCAAACCGCGGCGAAGCTGGTCTCCTTCCCCGGTTTGCTCTCGCGTTCCCCGAGCAAGCAGGTCTCCTTCCCTGCGGTTTGCAGGGTGGTTCGGGGAACTCGAGAGCAAACCGCGGCGAAGCTGGTTTACTTCCCCGATTTGCTCTCGAGTTCCCCGAACCCCCCTTGAAGTCGCCCAACAGCGCTGCAGTGTGGCCACATCTAACACCACTTGCAGCGCTGGTTGCTGTAAGTGTGGCCACTCTGCAGCGCTGGCCCTATACAGCTGTACTAATACAGCTGTAACAACCAGCGCTGCAAAACTGTAGATGTAGACATACCCTTAAGCACTTCTGAAAATTTTACCAACTTCTTTCTCCACCTTCTGTTCCCACCTATACCATGGATGTTTTAAACACAAGCATTTTTTCCATAGTGAAGAAATAATTACGTAAAGAAGCATCAGGAAGGCATGATTTAAAAGAAACACCAACCCTTTCAGGAGAGACACATTTCTAGTCCATCTCACATATTAATGTTGTATTTGGGATGGCCATTTTATCTTTAAAACTCCCCCCCCCCCCTTTCTAAAGCAAGCTCAATATAAAAAGGTCACTCATCACACAGAGTACAAGAACCTTCAAAGATTAAAAAGGGAAAGAAATTTAAGTTTCAGTGAGTTCCTGGGTATCACTGCACTAAAGTATAGAAAGCTGATCGCAGAGCTAGAGATACTGATCTTTCGAGCTCTGCGCGGTTTGTATCTGCATCCGATCTGCAAACATGGTCCGCGGATCCAACGCAGATTTGCAGGGCTCTATTGATCTTTACACAATACGATTTTCCTATCGGTTTTCCATTAGTCAATAGCTATTATTCCCCCCACCCCCAACTTTGGAATAAAAAACTCCTTCCCTCCCCTTAAATACAGAGTACCACTAACTTAGGGGAACCAGGGAAAAGGGAAGCAGCATTTTGGTTACACCAAATGAAACTCTGACCTTTCACTTCAGCTCCACTTAGAGATAAGGAGAATAATTCTAGTATCATTTACACCTGTGTAACTGTCGAAAAGTCAATGGAATTATACCAGTATAAAACTGTTCTCAGGGGAGTCAGAATCAGGACTAGGGTATGCTTCCTGCAAACCAGCATGACACCCCAGAAAGTGTCCTGTGCTTTCAAGGAAACCCACAATGAGATGTTTAGAGGGTTTTTTAGGCTGGATCTAATTATAGTTCCATTACTCTGAATAAAGGTGAACTTAACCCTCCCCCCAAATTTCTTGTTCCGAAGCTGGGGGGGGGGTTCAAACCACTTTTAGAAGACAAACTAAAGTCATCTGAGATAGTACATCATTGTTACTTTAGTCACTAGACTTTGCACAATACCAGTTTTTTTGAAGTGCTGGATACAAACGTGAAGATGAGTTCTGGCAGACAGAACTCTGAAGACAACATATTTACATGTTCCTCAGATAACATTCATCTTCTCGCTTTAGAGGAAGCCAGACTCAAGTTCTGTTCAGCCCTATTCGTGGTCCCCGAGTTACAAAACTAGTCACGTGCAGTTGGACTATAAACAATTCGCAATTAGCGTTCAAATATTTTCTTAATTTCACGTGATCATCTCGAGCCTGCATTCCTGAAATTTTATAGTCTGTCTACTAAGTTCCAGCGTTAACAGCTGTAAAAGAAAACAGCAGAATCACAAGGCAGCCAGTATCAAAAGTTATGAAACAACATAAAATGTATACAGGATTTTTTCCTTTTGATACCGTATAGATCTCTCAGCTCGGCCCCACACCACAGGCAACAGGCGCAGAGACTTTACACGCAATACATCGGATACTTACAGGAGTAGGACACTTTTGTTTTCTCTTTTACTGACAGCCCTTACAGGTTTTAGTTCTTCCACATCAGACTGTTGTTCAGTCATTAGGACCGTCTGCAGAAAGCTCTTTGTGAGTATCCGTGTGTCTCCTCCTCGACCCCTTACTACCAACAATTGAAATAGATCCTCCCTTTCTGTCACACAACTCTCTCTTGAAACTCCAGAGAGCAAATTAAGCCCAGCACTTTATCTCTGGCTAACCTAAGCAAGTTTAAACTGGTCCTGTCAGCGAGACCTAATGGTAAAGGGAAGGCAGAAGAGAGACAGGGGGAGGAGGAGGAAAAAAGAACGAAAGAAAAAAGACATCCTTTTTTCCACCCCACCAGTAGTTGGAGGTGGGGGGTAAGCGGAAGGAAGGCGGGGAGAAAGCCTGTTCAACAAGTCTTTCTGGGAGAGGAAACTAATGAGCCAAGCAGGTGAAAACACAGTGTTAACAATTCACAGCTGCTTTACTTTTTAAACCATAAATGTATTGGAATGAGGCTATAACATAGGATTTAATGATGTTAAACATAATTACAAGCGCTGACTTTATATAACTTAAGATATAATAACAGTGACAAAGAACTAAGGCAACACACCATGATCGCGTCTTTTTAGATTACACCAGGAGGCTGGTCTTTTACACAACTTAAATTATTCAAACAGGATGTTGCCTCATCGGGTACTGCCTCCTGATTACTTAAACAAAAGGTCTATTTAATGTTTTATATGGGGATGACAAGAGAGGTAAGTGGCTGTGCCATTAACCCTTTGCTGCCCCAAAGAGGCAATTTTTGTTTATTTTCAGAGCAGACAATAGGCATGGAGTAGTGGTCCCAACCTGGATGACTGACAAGTTGGAGATGATGACAGGTATTTTTTATATTTGAGATACCATAGTGATAAGTGTGGTGTAAAAACTTGGGTTGATTTATAACAGCAATAACCTACTGCATTTTTATAGTGTTTTTCATCCTGAAGGATCTCAAAGTGCATCACAAAGGACACCACTGATCTTGCAAATTGTTTCACCTATCTGCATGGAGTCCTTTTGAAATCAATAGTGTTAATTATAGGTACAATAGTCTTCTCTGATGTAACAAGTTGCAGAATCAGGCTTATGTACTTGTGCATCGTGGAGGATGGTAGTCAGCCATCAGGCAGTAAACTACATAATAATAAATAATAATAATAGGGGGTGGGAGGAAGAGGTAGAGAGCGAGGATATTGTTTGTCCCAGTGTTCTTCAATGTCAGTCTACACTTACAAAAAGAGATGGGTTCTTTACAGGTGAAAAAAAAGGCACTTTTTGGTGTCTAAAGAAGTCCTGAGAGGGGATGGGTTTTGTATTTTCCTGCTTGTACATTAGAAACTCAGGTCTCTCTAGACTGAAAGTTTTTATGGTGTCTGGAGAATAAGTGCAATGATGACGTCACAAAGGCTAGGGGCTTGAACCTGCTCCCATTAGGTCAATGGCAAATCTTCCGTTGATGATAATGGAGGATGATCAAGAGAGTGAAAGTTGAGCAAGGGAAAGCAGACTGTTTAAAATTAATTGTTTTTTGTGTTTTTTTTTAAATTTTGAACATATTTCACTTCAGTGATGAACTTCAACAGAGACTTCCTTTATCTAAATGTGAATTAAACACCTTTGCCCCTTCAATTAGCATTTTAGATCTCACAATAAACATATCTGAGACTACCTAAGGTCCTCCTGCAAACCCAAGAAAGATCAAACTCTACATTCCTGATATTTCTAACATAAGCAAACAGAGAAATTTTGGGCACTTCTCATGAGACACTCAGAACCTTCCAGGTTTATGTCCCAAGATTTACCTGTGATTGTTAATATAAGCAGTACCCTAAAGAAGTCTGCCTAGATGCCAGCGGCGTGAACCCTCTATATTAGGATAATTCACTAGAACTAATATTTTCACCTAGCCTGGCTCAGATAAATCTGTTTTCTGCCTCTGTCCAGCAACATTCTAAGTTGGCATGGCAGCCCCAAGAAACCATCTAACGTCATGCAACAAATATACAGTAGGATCAAATGTCAGACCCCCCACTTGTACTCAGCAGGATGCGGCTGAATTTGCAAGCAGAGAGAAATATTAAATGGCAGCGTCTCACACAGGGGCTTCTTCATGCTACCAATGAAATATAAATGAGACTATCAAAAATATTCCAGATCTCTGATTGTATTTCATAATGGGTAACAGGCCCAGGTAGAAAATATATATAGTTTCTTTTACATAAAATACCATAAGTTTAATGGTGTGGATTGTATATCTATTTACATATGTATTATAAGAACTAAAATAAAATAAAAAAATCCCCTACAAAACTGGCCCATTTTAATGACATTTAAAATGTATGGTATAAATACAATACATGTTTAAGTCTGTATCAAAATCACCACCCCCCATCCAGTAGAGTCATTGAGACTCCACACAGAAGAAGATCCCTAGTAGTGCTAGTAGATCCCAAAGTAGGATCTGGACATTTTTATGTATTTTAGATTTTCTTCTTTATGTAGTACCAACAGAATTCTCAGCTGAATTTTGTCTGATGATGGGTGAAGCTTATTGCAGGGTTTCTTATAGCTTCCTCTGAAGCATCTGGTACTGTCCACTCTTGGAGAAAAGATACTGGATTAGATGGACCACAGGTCTGATCCAGTATAACAATTCTTATGTGCCTATATAAAACCCTGGTCCTGCAAATACTTAAAATTAAGTATGTCTATGTGCTAAGGACTGGGGCCTAAATTTCTAGCCATTACGTATAGCTATTATTGATTTTGCCCCATATTTCCAGGAGTAACAGACAGTGTGAAGAAATATGTACATTCTGCTCTGACTTGGTACCCTTTCCTGAAGCTCACCCTCACCTGAGTATTCTTACTGATTTCAACAATTGTTGTATGCAGTGCAGTTGTAGCTATCTCAGTCCCAGATATTAGAGACACAAGGCGAGTGAGGTGATATTTTTTACTGGACAGAAGTTGATCCGGTAAAATATATTACCTCATCCACTTTCTCTCTCTTGATTTCAACAAGACAGCTCAAGTGAGCTGCAAGATCAGACCCCTTGCTTAACAGCCTTGAAAAAAAGTCACTTAACCTCAGTTAGTGCCTTATTTTTCTTGTCTTTAAAATGTGGATAATAATGCTAACCAATCACCAGAGTTGTTGTGAAGATTCATTCATTAGTTAGTATTTACAGAACAGTTGGAAATATAAAATACTGAGTATTGTTATTATTAAATATTTATTAATCTAGTAAAATAAAATAGTAATAGATTCATAGGACTGGAACAGGTCTTGAGAGATTATCTAGTCCAGTCCCCTGCACTCATGGAAGGACTAAGTATCAGTCTATGAAGTATACTATATATAAGTATAACTATGTATACTCAGTATACTATGAAGCTGTTACAGAGTTCACACTTGCTGGGACAGAATGAGCTCTAGGATTCTGCAGGGAGATGCAGGGCTTGTGTTGCAATCTCATGCTGCTAGCCAGACCAGGTGAGGCTCATTAGCTCTAATCCAGGAGAATTAAAAGGCCAGGTGCCCCCCTGCTCAGAGGGGTAATAGAGAAGCTTGGGAGAAGAAAATCAATTTATGAGTAGCAATACTTGTGGAGAAAGCACAGAATGAAGTGTAGGGTAGATTTTTGTAGCTGATAAGTTGTTTAATTTAATTTAAAAATAAGGGCAAATATGTGAAGGGGTAACCTTTAGCCTATAGCCAGTGTGTTTAGATTGTTCAGAGTAAGGTGGGAATTTTATCTGCTTATATGTGGTAATTGGAGTGGGATTATGGGCACACCCTACACCTGCACAGGGGCGGCTCTAGCTTTTTTGCTGCCCTAAGCATGGCAGGCTGCAGTCCAGTGTGTTGGGCGGGGGGGTGGTGTTTAGGTTGTTATGTTCATGGCATACACAAAGAGAAGTTACATAAAATACTCTTTCTTGAAGATTGCAACATAACATTACTTTATTTTAGGCACCCAAGTCTGAAAATTGGTGGCCTTGGTTAATACCTGGCCTCTGAAATTATTTTAAATGTTTGTATGGATCAGTACGTCTGGAATCAGAAGTGAAAGTGCCAACATACCTAGAGAGATACTATTCTTAGAGTATTGTGAGGGCAGATGGAAGCGGGAAGTTCCAGAAATCTAGTGAGAGAACTTGCTGTCTCATTGAAATTTCAAAGCAAATTCTGGAGACTCTAAAGACCAGATTAAAAATCCATGGCAAGATTCTTGGTTTGTATACATTGGTGTATCTTCACTGATGTCAATGGAGCTATGCTGACTTACATCAGCTGTGAACTTGGCCCTTGATGTTCCAATACTTAGACAAATGTAACCTTCATTCTTCTGAGGGTTTGTTTAAACGTTGAGCTGGGGGTGTGATTCTCTGCTCAAGAAGACCTAACCGCACTAGTTCTGGTCAACCTAGCATTCTAATAATAGAGTATAGCCCAGAAGTGAGTGGCTACTTGCCCTGACTATGTGCCTTTGGTCTCAGAAGGATACAACTCAGGGTAGTTTGCCTCTCCTGTTACTTGTGCTACCAGAGCTACACTCTTATATTTAGCACACTAGCTCAATCAGAGCTACGATGGGTATGTAGTGTTGATGTACCCTAAGAGTTGTCCATGTTGTATGTAGCTACATAGCTTCCTATGAACAGAATCTCTAAATGTGAGTCAACCAGGACTGTGAAACAGCTTAAGGAGTGGGGACTTAGAATGAGGGACGTACTCTGCTTTCTCTCTAGTGGAAAACTTACACTTATTTTCTAGAACATGGTTAATTGAGGAAACCTAGAGCCTGCTCTGCCACAGATTTGGGCAAGTCATTTTTAAAAATCTGCCCCTTAGTCTCTGTGCTTCAAATCTCCATCTCTAAAATGGGGATAACAACACTTCCCTAACTCACAGGGGCATGTGAATACAGATAAGTTGAAGACTGAAGTGCTCAAATAGCATAGTCATAGGTGCCCATATATATATGTACATTAGATTTTTCTTAGCCTAAAATAAGCTATCTAACCTGAATGTATATGTGGTGCTCTTTGCATAATGCCTGTCTGTTGTGATTTTCTATGTGTGGTGGAGGAAAGGGAATAGCTTGGAAGTGATTTAGTGGACAGGATACTAATTTCAATGCTTGCATATTTTAAAAATCTGCTTATGTTTCCTTAGAGGTTAGTTTGTAGCTGCTTGAAACTAATTTAGTTCTCATGTCTAAATTAATTAAAAGTGACTCTCTAGCAAATCATAATTTTTCAAAAAACCCAAGCCTCTGTGGGCTACAGCTTCAAAATTAGGCACAGCTGAACAAGATGCTTGTGCTCAGATAAACTACTATCTGCAAACTACAGATTGGAAAATGTGTCCCCAATCTCTGCTCACAAATAGTTGGTAGCACTTTGTTCCATGGCACATCATCTTACTCAGTAAACGGGTCTTGGAAAATTCTCAATGCATGACATTTCATTGACAAAATGCTGTGTGACAGCCTTCACACAATGCCTTTTCATTACAAAGAAAATATAAAAGCTAGAATTGAAAATAATAAATTCAGGCACCAGACTATTTATATATACATTTTCGATTCGGAATAGAAAATCTGTGACCAGGTCGTGTCAGGGAATGGTTGGTGCAACAAATACATTCTACAGTAAGGTATTTAGTATGGTCTTTGATCACAATGACACAGTTATATAAGAACAAGTTCCCTTTATATGTTAATCTATTGGATGTGCAGGTGCTAATGTGGCTTTTATTTTGAGATTGTGGCAAATCTTCTGACATAAAGGAGAAGGCACAGTGGAGCTTGTGTTGTTATGCAGTTGTAATTGCCCCTGTATAATAGGTTCAGTAATATGTGAAGATCAACTGCTTGTCAGCAACAGAGACCTGCTGTTATTATGTAAAAGTCCATATCCTAGTGTTTCTAATAGTAATTACCTAGCTTTTAAAAAGTACTCTTGGAAAACATAGATATCATTATATTATAAAGCATAGTTCATGGCTATTTCATGTCTACTGTGCCAAGATGCCTTACAAACAAATAACAAAGATGTGTACCTGCTCCAAGGAGTCTACAGTCTAAAGTCTTGATCCTGAAACTGGATCTACTAGACCAATTTACATGATCAGGGCCCAATCTGGATACAACAGAGCAAAGGATGGCAAACTAGATTGGGATATAGGAAGGATGTGAAAGGTATGAATAAAAGATAATGAGAGGCATAAGGTCCCTTGTCTGACACCCCTGCTAACCCTGACTTCTCCCCTCCTTTTTTCCCAGAGTATTGGTGTAGGGCTGCTGGATCAGTGGGCTCTCAACCTTTCCAAACTACTGTGCCCCCCTCAGGAGTCTGATTTGTCTTGTTTTACCCCCAAGTTTCACCTCACTTAAAAACTACTTGCTTACAAAATCAGACATAAAAATACAAAAGTGTCACAGCACATTATTCCTGAAAAATTGCTTACTTTCACATTTTTACCATATAATTATAAAATAAATCAACTGGAATATAAATATTGTACTTACATTTCACTGTATAGTAGATAGAACAGTGTAAACAAGTCATGATATGAAATTTTAATTTGTACAGACCTCACTAGTGCTTTTCATGTAGATGGTTGTAAAACTAGGCAAATATTTAGAGTAGTTGATGTACTCCCTGGAAGACTTCTGCGTACTCCCAGGGGTAAATGTACCCCTGGTTGAGAACCACTGTGCTAGATGACAGCCACACTGAACAGCTCCTCCTAATGGTCCAGTTTGTTTCCATTTAAACAAAACAATTAATATTGCTTTAAACGTAAGATATAAATATTAATATACCATAAATAAGCACCTATACCCAAAATGTGGCCTTATATTTCCTCAGCCCTATATGCACTTAAAAGAAGTTGGGCTATAAGATATTCTGAATGCTTCAGATAGATTTGCTATGTACAGTTCTGCAAAGATTAATCTGTATTTATTATACTTTCATTTTGCATCTGAAATATTAGATCCACACTGGTCTTTTTATTTTTCTTTACATTGAAACAATTCTGATTTCTGAAAGAGAATCCTACCATGATAGGTGGTGACTAGAATAACGTTATTGACCATCCCAGGACAGGTCATCTTCTTTCTAGTATCATTCAGATACCACAGTCACTATTACAAAATCTTGATTGTAAAAGCTAGAGAATTCATAACTAGAGTTGATCAAAACACTTTCAAAGAGACAGTTTTCTGCTGGAAAATTCAGTTTTGTCAAAATCAAACATGGTACATCAAGGGTGGGCAAACTTTTTGGCCAGAGGGCCATATCGGAGTTCTGAAACTGTGTGGAGGCTGAATAGGGAAGGCTGTGCCTCCCCAAACAGCCTGGCCCCCGCCTCCATCTGCCTGCTTCCACTTCCCACCCCCTGACTGCCCCCCAGAATTGCCCACCCATCCAATCCCCTTTGCTCCCTGTCCCCTGACTGTCCCAACCCCTATCCACACCCCCACCCCCTGACAGGCCCCCTGGGACTCCCACATCTATCCCACTGCCCCCTACTCCCTGTCCCCTGACTGCCTCCTGGGACCCCGTGCCTTTTATCCAACCCTCCTGTCGCCTTACCATGCTGCTCAGAGCAGCAGGACTAGCAGCCGTGCTGCCTGCTGGAGCCAGCCATGCCACTGCACTGCCCGGCAGGAGCTCACAGTCCCGTCTCCCAGAGCGCTGGTGGCACAATGAGCTGAGGCTGTGGGGGGACAGCAGAGGAGAGGCCGGGGGCTATCCTCCCTGGCCGGACGTAGGGCAGGACGGGCCCACGGGACATAGTTTGCCCACCTCTGTGTTACATGAATGTTTATTTTGACAAAAAAAATTATAGGAAAGTCAAAATGATTCCTGTTAACTTGTTTTGTTTTGATTATGTTGAAATATCTTGGTTCCAATATCCATTAGATTCACTTTGTTTAAACTTTTATATTAAAATAATTTATACTGAAATATAAAAGTCAAAATGAGATATTTTGATATTATTGAAATGAAAAGCTTTGATGGTTTCAAAATGAAACTTTCCAGAATTTTTGTTCTGAAGAAACAAAAAAAATTCTGCTTTTTTGTTTCAAATTGGAACCATTTTTTTGGTTGAACAAAAACCAACTGTAGTCAGAACCCTGCTCACCAACGCTACTCTTACTGCTCAACAGTCTTCAGCCATGCATATAGATACTACCTGAGATGCTGCTCCTGTCACAGCTGACATGGTTTTTGCCCATCCTATCATTTGAAACTCGATTACTACTTCTCTGGTATCTTTTAGAGTGCACCAGCAGGACCTACCCAATTAGAGTGTTTTACATAGCAGGCCTTGGAGAGCTCTTTGCTGTGCTGGGTAGACAAGCCCTAAGCTTTAACCTCAAGTTAATTATGAATATTGTGTGTGTGTGTGTGTGTGTGTGTGTGTGTACACATGCATTTTTTTGTAGTGAAGATAAGGCCTGAATTTCAAAATTTTGGCTTAGGCTTCCAGAAACTTGAATTCAAGGCCCCGCTCTACAACAAACTTGCTGTCTGACTTTGGGTAAGTCACTTAGGCCTGGAGTCACAACAGGACTTAGGTGTGCAAGAGGTGGGAGATCCCTGTTCAAATGCAATCTTTTGATCAGGCAAAGGGGGGAATTGAACTAGAGTCTTCATAGCATGGATGAGTCCCCAAACTGCTGGCCTAAAGTTTATAAGGAAGGTCTTCTCAGAGCACCCCTAATAGACTGCAGGTGATATAGGCAGGGCAATCAATGCCTGTCTTCATCTGGTTTGAGGATTGCACTAGAGCTTAGGTGTGAGACTGGTCTTGGGCATCATCACCTCAGGCAGGTGTCTGATGCCTGAGGTAGAAATTAGGCACCTTAGAAGACTTTTTTACAGCAAAAAATTAGGCACTGAGTGAGTCTAGGAGGCATAAGAGCGGGGTTTTTGTGGATCTCAATGGCACCTAAATATTTTTGTGGATCTGGGCCTCAGTTCCTCACCTGTAAAATGGACATGTCCCTACCTCACAGGAGTGATATGAGTCTTCCGTAAATTTATTCTGTGAGTCATTTCGATACTATGGTAATGGGGACCATATAAGTAGCTGATGTATTTTCTTTTCCTCTTTTAAAAGAAGGTTGATGTTTGAGTGGGAAATACACATTTACCATTCTTCACCTTCATATATAGACTTGAAATACAGTAATTACATCAGTCTCAGAAAATAGAAAGATACCACATTATAGTCAATAGTGTAGTAGCTTTTGGAGCTCCATCCACACCCAAGACAATTTAAACCAGGATTTCTTTTCTACACTGGCAGCTACTAATGAAGGGTGAATGGGGCTTAAAGGAGGGGATTTAACAGATGGGGTTATTTCTTTAAAGAAATAAAAGCCTCCATAGCAGTGGCCTCTTTTTCCTCCCCCAGTCTCTCTGGTCTCTCTGTCTGTTGTGGTAGTGGAGAGAAGAGAGAAAGTAAAACTTCAGGGCAGCACTATATAGCACAGTGAGGCGACGGAAGGGCTGGCAGCATCTTCAGCACCAGGAGCACCAGATAATGTAGTCCAGGGAAGAAGAAGCCTCCAGTTCTTAATACTCCTTATCCTGAAGTACACAGAGAGCCACATATGCTTATGGGATGCCTTTTCAGTCCTCTTTGGGGGCTAGGAACTCTAGTCGCTGACATGCATCCACCTCAGCAGGGGTCTCCATCACAGTGATGGATAAAGTGATCTCTGTGAACTGGCCCGAAAGCACATAGGTAGTTCGGACCCAGGTTCCATTTTTCCCAAACTCCTGGCAGGTAGATTATTGCAGTAAGTAAGGTGCTATTTTAAATGCTCATAGTTTTGCAGCTATGAGGATTCACTGCATGCTTTCATATGTGTTTTCTATATATCACTATCACCAGGTTGATGATGTTTTGCAAAATCAAAACAATGAGGTCTTATAAAACCAAAACCATCCTAGCTTCTGCTCATCCCTGTTAGGTACAATATAAGAACAATTAGTATTTGGATTATGTAAAGGAAAAACTGATAATAGTTTGCTAAGTATGTCTCTCACTCCCTTCTGGCTTCCAAGGGAGGAAAATAGTGGACCCTGTGCAAACAACTCTTAATATTGTGTTAATAGTTGTTTGCACAGGTCCACTGTTGTGTGTGCCATTGCCATCCATAGCAAAGGTGAAACGTGATATACAGTACACTGACACAGCCAAGAGCTGTGCAAAGTGAATAGAAGTGTTTGAGGCAGGAAAATTTTGGGGTATGCAACAAATAGGTAAGAAACTGCTAAAACTGACTAATGGGAACCACAGTGAATACAGTGCATAAAGATAGAGGGGTGTGTGTGTGTGTGTGTGTGTGTGTGTGTGTGTGTGTGTGGCCAACTGCCTATGTCACAATACAGCAGTGGCCAGAGTCCTACATAACACTGCCATGAAACTTTACAGAAGAATTTGTCTAGCACTAAACACCAAGTGCCAAGGTAAAGTCATGATGCCTGGAAAGGGTAAGGCAAACACAGACCAATCATTAAGAACAGAGCCATATTTTTTGGTTGTATGGCACACACCGACATCCAATTAGAAAAGGCTATGGATAAACAAGCAGTGACCTGTAAGCAACCTCAAAGTAAGATGCTTAAAGCCAAACAGAGAAGCAATATGATCACCATAATATGATTATGCTTGGGGCAGGACCTGAACCCAGGAACTCCTGGATCATAAGGCCACATATACAGTCATATGCTGTGCCCTCTTCCATGTATGGATTCTCTGTAACTTGAAGTCTTTAAATCATGATTTGAGAACTTCAGTAACTCAGCCAGAGTTTGTGGGTCTATTACAGGCAGCGGGGTGGAGGTGGGGGTGAGGGTTTATGGCCTGCAATGTGCAAGAGGTCAGACCAGATGATCATGATGGTCCCTTCTGACCTTTGAATCTATGAGTATGTCCAGACTACCCGCCGTATTGGCAGGTAGCGATCGATTTTTCGGGGATCGATATATCGTGTCTCATCTACACGTGATATATCGATCCCCCGAACGCGCTCCCGTCAACTCTGGAAGTCCACCAGCATGAACGGTGGTAGCGGAGTCGATGGGGGAGCTGTGGACATCGATCCCATGCTGTGAGGACCCGAGGTAAATCGATCTAAGATACTTCGACTTCAGCTACGCTGCGTATCTTAGATCGATTACCCCCCCTCCCCACAGTGTAGACCAGCCCTCTGAATCTATAGTAGAATTCTGTCAAGTATCCTATCAGGGTCATTTCAATGACAAAGATAAGATTAGATAAAGACTTTTCACTAAGCTTTACACATGTGAGACATGGGCAGGCTCTACCTACAACCACACAGATACAAAATTGTGTTGGCAAGAGACCCGTAATACAGATGTGGAAAGATGTTGAAACAGCAGCACGACTTCCAATTCTATCACACATGCTAAAGAGCCACTCCTATTTGGCATACAAGCAAGTCAGTGAAGGGTTGTGAAATATCTGCAAGTATTTAGCATACAAAATATGTACAAAAGGCACAAAGTAAATCAACTATGCACACACTCATAGTCAGTATATGTGACCTGAGCTGTGGATTGCCATGAGAAGTCAGCAGGCAGGACTATGAGACATAAACACTATTATCCACAAGTGGAAATGTGCATAAAATTAATAGCACAGGCCACACCATCAGGCAAGTGCTTTCTTACAGTGATAACACACAATCAAAACTTCATACCCATATCATCAGCACTTCCTCTCCAAAGGACACACAGGCATATCATATGCCACATCCATCCTCTGGTGAGGATCAGTACTGCATTGTTATCCATTATATAAACACTCAGACTACTTGTATAGTATGCCTTGCCCACCAAATGTCATCAACACTACAACAGGTTAGTTGGGTTCTTCTTTTGACCCACCTTATTACCTACCAGACAGGGGAGCCCTGCAGCGAGATGCTAATTGAGTCCTATTGATTTGCTGTAGCAAGTGCAGCACGTTAATACACTGAACATAATAGAGATGTGAGTGGCCTCTGAGTAATCCTAAGGGAGGAACAACTTTTTAGTAGGAAGGATTGAACTGATGTTCATATTATTTATTTGAACCTCCACAGTATGTTGGGACAGTTTTGTGGCAGGATGCTCACAAACTCATCTGACACAAGTGGCTGAATAGCAGTTTAATAACATTCACCCAGTATGGAGGAATAGAGGGACCTTTATCCTGAAAGTGTGGTAAATCACAGCACAGTTTTTGCTACAGGCTCAGCCAAGTTCACATGGTTGGTATAGTTGTATTGATTTCCTTTCTTCACAGTCATGCTTAACAAGCATGAACTGCATGTCCTCTTTTTTTCCCCACAGGTCCTCCACTTCAGCTTATTAAAAAATATTGCTCCAGTTCATGTGATGATCCCATACTACAAAAATGTTAATTCCCTCCATCTCTATGTTGTCCTCCTGGATGTTATGACTCCTATCATCATCATTACCTATGGGCTGGTCCTTCCTTCTTTTATGAGGCATGTCAGAAGAGGTGCTCTCCTCAAACTGTCTGTTGTTTCTCTTGGTGGGTACCAAAATCATTGCAGTATCCACTCTTCCTTCTGGTAAGGTTCCTTCTTGTGAATAAAACTCAAAAGTGTCTGGATTTCAGGCCCAAATACAATATGATCCCTGAGGGCTTCTTGGAGATAATTACCAAAATGACGGGGTGGGGACAGCTTTATTATTATAATAATAATAGCCAACTCTTACAGAACAGTGAAACTTCTGCTAGTAAGTTTTTGTATCGAGTGAAATCATGGCCCCATTGAAATCAATAGCAAAGCTCTCATTGACTTCAGTAGGGCCAGGATTTCTCCCATAGTGCTTTCTAATCAGGTCAGTTAAGTCCCTGCAGATCATGTCACCCAGTGCTTGAGGGAAATTTAGTCTGGGAGGACTACAAATATCAAACCAAGAATTAGGAAAGTAGATTATGAAAAAAATGTCTTCAGTGTATATTGTTGTAGCCTTTATACCTAGAGTTCAAAAATCTCACCTTTTAATCACAGTGGAACCCAGTCATTTTTACCTGTCTTTCATTTATCCAAACCCTTTTTCTTTTCTGCTATTACTACTACTACTGCTTACTTTTTGTATTAGAGTAGTGCCTAGAGGTTCCAATCCAGGGTCAGAGCCCACTGTGCTAGGCTGTGTATGTATTTATAGTTAGAGACAGTCCCTGACCCAAGAAGCTTAGAATTTCTAAATAAAAAAGGCATACGAAGGGTGGGAGAGGAAACAGAAACTGAAAGGTAAGGTGACTTATCCAGGTTCACACTGCAGATCAGTGGCAGAAGCAGGAGTAGAACCTAGGATCATGTTGCCTCTCTGTTGCTGTTGTAGTGATCATGCTGCTGTTATAAAAGGGATCCTATCCTCATCCTAAGTTATTTTCTTATGTCTCCTCATCCAACCAAGCCAGTTATGCCTGTTTAATTACCTACAATGACTTTAATTGGATGAGGCTAATATTATTCATTCATTTGTTTTTGGTAGCCGCCAGATTTTTCCAGATGTTTAGGAAAGGAAGGTCCTACCCTGAATTGCTCAAAGTGTAACGAAAAACTCAGAATGAGGAAAAAATATAACAATGAAAATGAATTGCAGTAGTCCAGTCAGCTCATCCCTGTTTTTACAGCAGAGACGACTGTGGATAATAAACTGTTCTACTGAACTATTTATTTGATATGAGGTAGAATTGGTCTCTTTTTTTTTTTTGCTTTTGGAACCTGTAAGAAATGTGTCCCAGATATAACAGGCCACATCAGACAAATGCTTCTCCTGGAGAAGTTTGGTGTGTTATTGAGCAGTGAAACAGTTCACAATGTTTTAAGTGGACATAACTGGGTTTCAAAGATAGCACATGTTTAAGATGAAAAGTAACCCCAGGACCGGCTCCAGGCCACAGCGCGCCAAGCGCATGCTTGGGGCGGCATGCTGCGGGGAGCGCTCTGCTGGTTGCCGGGAGGGCGGCAAGCGGCCCCGGTGGACCTCCCGCAGGCGTCCCTGCGGAGGGTCCGCTGGCCCCACGGCTCCGGTGGAGCATCCGCAGGCATGCCTGAGGGAGGTCCACCGGAGCTGCGGGACCGGCGAGCGGCAGAGTGCCCCCCGCGGCGTGCCGTCGTGCTTGGGGCGGCGAAATTGCTAGAGCCGGCCCTGGATAACCCTTCTCCTTATTGTTCAGTTTGTCTGAATGAAGCCTTGGCAACACAGCGGAGTGGGTTGGGCTAGTCTCTGAAGGATTCTGTTGTCACCACCAGAACTTCATTTGTGTTTAGTGAGAGTTTGCATTTTGAACAAATATAGAAAATTCAGCAAGAAGAACCTAAATCTATGGATCCCTAATAAAGATGCTTAACAGCTACACAGTGCTTTTCATATTCAAACTGCTTTATGGCCATTAAGTAACTAAACCCCACTTAGACCTTTGTGCAATAGATAAGTAAATATTCTTAATGACACTTCACAGATAAGGAATCCCAAGTGAAGAAATGAAGTTATTTTCCCAAGGCCATACAGCAAATCACAGGCAGTGCCAGGAATAAAGCCAAGATTACAGCCACAGATCTTTTTCATGATACACTGCTTCCCACACTCGAGTCCTCTTTCGATTTTCTGTCAGTTAGCTTCAGTCATTACTGGCCAATGCTAACACTTCATTTCCCTTTACAAACACCTGATGTGTATAGCAGATGCTTTCAGTAAGGTCTTTTAGTCCTGCATTATCATTTTATTATTGTTAAGGATGACCATATATACAGAATGCAGTTGGTATACATGGAGCTTTGCAGACACCAGAGAAGATAAGGACCCTGATCTAATGATCTTAAAATTCTTATTTGTACATATTCAATACATTGGATTGGCCTAAACTACAAATCTGTCTAGACTGAGACTTTTCTAAAGTTTGGGGGATTTGAATGTAGAGATTTTAGAGATAACAGTCAGCTGTGAAGTTCAGATCTTCATGTCTGTTGCCAGTTATTCTGGCTTGGAATGCTGGAAGGTGGTTCTCTGAAGCCAGGACAGCTTCATGAATCTACCTTGACAATGCTGCAGACACATATGGTTAACACTCCTTTTGGATACAGATCCCAGGCTAAACCTGACCCATAAACAGTGCTGTGCATGCTGTATTACTAGCTCTACAGCCTCTGTCTGTTTCTGAAATCAATTCTGCTCATAGTCAGAAGCAACATGCTGTCATGGTGATAAATGATGAGCTCCCCTGTCTGAAATGTTAATAGCCTCCTGTATTCCTGCAAATTTATACTCATCTGCAGAGTGCCAATTTCAGCAAGAGAAAAGCAGAGGTACATAAAAGCTTAAATATACAGTCGCTCTTTAGCCTCAAGCATGACTAATTATGATGACTGAGAACAATAATTAATATATTAAATTGTCTGTCTGTATATCTTCACACATGAATAATGGATAATATTCTATAAATAAACAGGATTGTAATGAAAATATTAATTGGAATAAAAAAGCCTGCATGTCTTTTTCGAAACCTTATTTCACGGATAGCAGCACACACCTCCCTTTAGGTGAGTGTGTCATAACTGTGACACACATACTGAAAACAAGTTCATAAGAGCTCACTCCAGCTGCCAGGTCATGCCATGGAATTACACATGCTTCCTTCTAGGTTGTCTGTTTTTTTGTGTTTAAGTTAGTTTATGTTGTTCTAGTGTTTGCTGTTTAGAAAGGAATGTTTTTATTGAAGGCCTCTATGATCACCACCATCCACCTGACTGAGCAGGATTGGACTGGGTTTCCACAAGGTCTGTCCATGCCACTTCTCACTTGGCAGGAAAGGTTGTTTTTGAGTGACATGAGGCACAGGAATCTTTACCCCTCGAAGGGCTGATTATATTGCTTCCAAAGCATCCATAGTATCTAGCTGGGTGTACATGTATATGTGGTGAAGTGAGTATAACAAATAAACAGTGGATGTTGATCTGAAAATCAGGCCCTAATGACTTCCTTAAGGAAACAAAAGGAGCCTCTGACATATTTAATTACAACTCAGGAATTCCTGGCTCCCAATCCTGTGCTCAGGCTGGTAGACAATCTCTCGCTCATATTCAAGTTAGATTAAAAAAAGCTATTATGGAGACATAAACATTAAAACAAACAACAATAATATTTCACAGGAAGTGAGGTGAGGCCATCAAACTAATTTTCACTTGAACTGTAAACGCTGTTTTTGAACCCTGGTCTCCAATTATTTTAACACTTTTTGAGATTTATCCTTGAGTAGCAAAATAACAGTTACATAAGGGAATGGTCAGTGTGCTCCTCATGAGGCACTGTGTGACTGTGCTTCTATAACACATCAATTGCCAATTTCTAGTAAAAAAAAAGACTGTGGTGGTTACTAATAGCATTTGGGGCATTGGGCAGATACAGGGGTCAAACAGAGGTGAAAAATTCTCATCCAAGCTACAGTGGTGGTAGAGCTATTCCAAGAGACTACTTCAGCCCCCAGGTCCTTTCATAGTTCCCATTCCCCACAGACATAGGTGCTGGAACTAGGGGTGCTGCCACACCTCCTGGCTTGAAGTGGTTTCCAGTTTGGTTCAATGGCTCTCAGCAAGCCCACTATACAAATTGTTCTAGCACCCCTGCCCACAGAAGGGGTGGATGAGAGGATCCACATAGCAGTGTACACTTTGGTCTTCTCCTTTCTGTTTCCTTCACTTGTGTAAGCTCCTCCCACTCCAACCCTGCTCAGAGAAGAGTGCTCTTCCATGCCATGCAGGAAACTGTACACCCACTGTACAGTCCGCTCTGCATCGAGAACCTTCCCTGGCCAATGGAACCACACTGATGGTGTGGCAACTGTTGGTAGTGCTGCTTGGGAGACCTCTGTGAGTGCTGAGGAGGAGCTGGATTTGGCGCTTAGAATATGAGCTTTTCCAATAGAACATTTGACTAGAGAGCCTTTATGAAATCTCACATCACACAAACACTTTCTGCTATTATGGTAGAATCCCTCTTAAGACTCAATTTAACAAGCACTATAAAGCTGCCCACAGGCCATAATGCTTGAGAAAATATTTGACCTACTTCCCTGCTTTAGTACACTTTAAACCCACTTTGTATTCAAATCCAGTTTTACTTTCTAAATAATACTTGCCCCTTCACTGGGCTGGCATGAGACTTAATGACTGCAATGAGCTTTGAAATCCTCAGATTGACAATGCTATACAAATTCAAAGTCCTACTTATTATTTTTAATTATTCTTATTATTGCTGTACAAAAATAAGGAACTGTAGTCTCATAAATCTTGTACTCTCCCATAAATTCTCCCACATGGCTCCCTTCAGACTAACTCCCGCATACCAAGTGCACCATTAAATTAGGCTTCAATAAAGACTGGGAGTGGATGGGTCATTACACAAAGTAAAAACTATTTCCCCATGCTATTTTTTCCCCTCCTGTTACTCACGCCTTCTTGTCAACTGTTTGAAATGGGCCATCCCGATTATCATTACAAAAGTTTTTTTTTTCTCCTGCTGATAATATCCCACCTTAATGGATTAGTCTTGTTAGAGTTGGTATGGCAACACCCATTTTTTCATGTTCTCTGTGTATATATATCTTCCGACTGTATTTTCTACTACACGCATCCGATGAAGTGGGTTTTAGCCCATGAAAGCTTATGTCCAAATAGATTTGTTAGTCTGTAAGGTGCCACACATACTCCTCATTTTTTATACCAAGTGCAGTCACTAATCCAACTGTAATCATTATCACTGTGTGCTTTGCCTTCACAAATTAAACTTCTTTTTAGGGTTTCCAGCAGCGTAGGTGTTCTGGTGCCATCCCACTCTTTTGCTGCTACTCTAGTTCCAGTTATAAAATAGGTTCAGAATGCTCAATCAGAGTCTGAACCATATTGAGCTTACCTCATAAACACTGATCCGATGCTATCTGTAAGGCTGAGTGGAGAATCATCATTGGGCTTTCGGAAGCTGTTCTGATTCTCATAATGAAAAACAGTCTCATCCAAGGAATGCCTTTTCTTCACCATTTTAAGGGAGTTAACTGCAGAATTCAACGAATTCAGCACAAATTGCCGATCTCCAAAGTGATCCTTTAAAAGCTCAGCCTTTCACTGTGGTAGGAAATGCATTCTTGGTGTGAATCCAGCTCAAGCTAGTTTTTTTTTTTTTAATCTGTTAATAAGTAACATATTAGCATGACATCACACGATGGTTTCCCGTTGGTCCACAGTGCTTCATATACTTGTTCCAAACAAGTCATACTGTGTGGTGTGATATGTCTTTAGAACTTATTACTACTAATCCTATTACCTAGCTTGTATATATTACTTTTCATATGTAGCTCTAATACTAATAGTAATAACATTCTGCTATTCAAATAAAGAAAATGAGGGTATATAAAATAATTGCACTTTTTCAAATAGTATTTCCTTGACAAAGTTAGCATCAGAAACAAACAGAAATACGCTCTATCATATGGACTATTTTAATGGATTATCAGCCTGACTCTAATTACCAGCCAGAACATCAAAGTATACTTTATATACTATATAAGCTACTATATTTAAATCATTTGGCATCTCAAAGCTATTTTATTGCACACCCACATTAACATATGTATATATGTGTGTATAATTATTGATATATGTACATGTTTTAAAATGAAGACGCTGCAGCTCATTTAAATATGAATAAGCCTTTAACATTCAAATCACCAGATAACGATGAAGCTTAAGCAGTTTGCCTAACCTTTCTTTCCAGAGGGAGCTGACAACCATTAACTGCAAGTTGCACAGCTTTCTGTTTGCTGAAGATGGAGGTAATGATTGTATATAAGAAAACTATGTACATGGTGGAAAATGTTTGTTTTAAATATAACTTCTTCAGTCATCCTGTACAAAGGCATCAGTCCATGCAGACAGACCCTTATGCCTGTATGGAGTCCCTTTATCTTCAGCCTGGATAGAAGGGTCTAGCCATGAGGATTCCATTGCCTGATGGATTCTAAATATATCTATGAACCTGACTTCTTATTCTAAAGTTCCATAGACAGATTCTTTAACAATGCAAATGGCAATGAATTTGGACTATTCAATCAAAATAAATGTTGTTTAAATTATGATGATTTTCTTTACAATTTACTCTTGTTTCTTTGTATAACTAACACCCCCCCAAGCATCTTAGTTTTAGAAAACAAAAATCTCTTTTGTGATCAATGTGGAGCAAACTGTAATTACATCTACTATAAATGACAAAAACAACAGAGGGGAAAACAAGCTATGACAACACCATGATTTTCACCACAAGGGAGGAAGCAAAGATCAATACAAAACAGCATATCCCTTTGGAGGTGAAAACTCAAAATCAATTAAAAAGTATTAAAGAAAAGATAAAAAAGGTAGGTTCACTGTAATACAAGAGCAAAATATGAGAAACAGAAATACAGTCAAACCCCGCCATAACATGCCCCGCCATAACATGAAATCACATATAATGTGATCACAGGTTGGCTCCCCTTTAAGGTACATATCAAACACAAAATTGACAGGTAAAAAGATTGTAGATAGAATTTTATGAAATGAAGTTTTAAAAAATGAGTGAAATCTGTACGTTTGATCTCCTTAAATATTGTCTGTGCAATAACAGACAAATGATCTCCCCCCAAAAAGGAAGTTATTTTAACTTTTCTGCTCCCCTGAGTTAAACTCTCCAGAATTCAGTGAGTTAATTCTTTCCAGAACTATATTTTATGTCTCTGGATTCCAGCCATCCAGATCTTTTAGTTGCCCAGGGTTCTGCTGGATGGAATTAGCTTACAATCACCGTCTGATTAGCCATACAGTATCTCTGCACTTTATTCCTTTTTTTGGAAAACAAACAGATAAAAAGGTACCCTTCAACAAACAGAGCAAAACCATGACAATGCCATTAGTTCCTTAAAGGAGATTAAAGATTTCATAAAAGAAGAGGGTGGAAGTGACCAGAAGAACAAAGCCATGACCAATTTGCCCCTTGTCATGGTTTAGCCATTTCTGTTTCCCACTACTCCTAGTTTGTTCAGAGGCAGAGGTGAAAGTAAGCCGGCCCGGTGTGGTACGGCATACTGGCAAGAGCCAGCTTCCACAGGGATTGAAAGGGCTCTGGGCTGCCCGCGGCTGCGGGTAGCCCAGAGCCCTTTGAATCCTGGCTGCGGCTGATATTTAAAGGGCTCAGAGCTCACTGCGGCTGCGGGCAGCCCAGAGCCCTTTGAATCCCAGCCGCAGCTCCAGCAGCCGGGCTGGGGCCGGGATTTAAAGGGCTCAGAGATTCCTATGGCTGTGGGCAGCCCAGAGCCCTTTGAATCCTGGCTGCGACTGAGATTTAAAGGGCTCAGAGCTCCCCACAGCTGCTGGCAGCCCAGAGCCCTTTGAATCCCAGCCAAGGCTCTGGTGGCAGGGCTGGGGCCAAGATTTAAAGGGCTTAGGGCTCCCCTCAGTGGCAGGAGCTCTGGGTCCTTTAAATCCCTGTTCCAGCCTCGCAGAGCTCAGGGTTCCCAGAGGCCGGAGCTCTGGGCCCTTTAATTTACCCCTGAGCTCTGAGGGGCTCCCATCCACCTTTTCAGCTGGGAGCCCCTGGTTGATTTAAAGGTTCTGGCTCTCCCAGCCATAGCTGGTGCCCCAGGGCCTTTAAATCTTGAGAGGCCACGCCTCTTCCAGATGAGGCCATGCCCCCTCAGGACTCTAGCAGTACCGGTAAGTCCTGTAAGTTACTTTCACCTCTGTTCAGAGGCTGGGTGGCTGCTGCTGCATCAGTTTGACAACACAAGCACAGATGTCTAGTCTTGCCAAGCCCCAGAATTAAAAAAATTGTGCATCAGGCAGAGTAAGCTCCTGACTGTTCTTCGGAGCAGTTTTCTTAGCCAACCATCTTACTAGAACTGAGTCTGAGCCAGCTGTCTTTCAGCCAGAGCCCTGCTTCACTCAGACATTTCATGCTTGCTATAGATCCATAGTGTTTGAAACAGTGAAATGAAATCAACTCCAGTGTGGAATGGCAATATCATGTTTTAGGTAACAGAGGTAGGTGAGGAACTGCATGAAACATGGAACCCCAGTGTTGTACACAAAGCACAATGACACTGGCAGAGACATGTGAACCAAGCGTAAGGTGTGGGATAAATACCATGAGGTATTAGATAATGATTTGTACCATGGCTGTCAGTAAAACACCAGCCACAACTACTACATCCAACAACAGTAACAGTAACAGGCCAGCTGCAATATAATGAAGCTTGGAAGGATTAAATTATCATCAGTAAAAATTGGTAAATGCTGATTTCACCGTGCACACACAAACTGATGAAAAAATATTTCCACCAACAATAATCAAAATTCACAGATAGACAAAGTAACAGTTGGATTTGAGGATATTTACTTCATATAGTTTGACGTGTGCTGTTGACAATTTGTGTTTCTATCATTATAAAGCTTTAACTTTTTGAATCACAATGTCTGACTGCCCCACCTAATTTCCTGCAACTGTGAAAATTTAAATAGAAACAAAAAGAACAAATGTTTAAAAATAAAACATATTATTCATCAAAATTATATTAACAAAAATCAAATTCTGCCAAGCCTAAATATGACAATACAGCAAAGACCTAGCAAGGAGACCTGAATTTAAGGTTTGATTCAAAGCTGGCTGAAGTGAATAGAAAAATTCTCATTAACTTCAATGAGTTTTGATCAGGGCCTGAATCAGAGCAGCACAACCATGACTCAGTCCTGTGCAGCAACAATGAGCCCAACCTGTAGACAAGAAGCACAGGAAAAAAACAATTAATAGAAAAACTGAGGCACCTACACCAATCAATAAACACAGCTGGAACAAATCATGGGTTTGATTGCTTTGATTCTCTCAGGAAGTGCATAGAGGAGCATTTATAGAGACAAAGAAAGTGAAGGAGCTAAGCTAGGAAATTTTAGCACATGTAAAACCTTTCCTTTCTTTTCTTCCACAAGAAATATTTAAATTTTTCATTTTTCTTTCTTTGGTGCCTACAAGCCCCAGTCAGAATCATGGCCTTATTGTGCTAAGCACTGTATAAACATATTGTACTATAAGGTCCTTGGCTAGAAGATTTTATAATCTAATTTTAAAACAAGACATAACGTAGTGAGTTTAACAAACAATAGAAGGGAGGACAGGGGAGAGCACCTTGCTACATAATAGCACATACCTTGATAAATCAGACTGAATTAAATGGGTGGGGGATAACTTTGTTTTAATTATTTTGTTGTTTCCCATTGCTTATCTTTTTAAAATGTCTGTTTTTACTAGAAGGATCCCTTTCCTCCAAATCTCTACTCTTGCCTGTTTCTAATTTTTTTTCACTGTATCTTAAAAATTCCTTTCTCTATTCTATCATTAAGAAAATAAACAAACAATGCAGACAAAATATCACAAGGCGTTCCCCGGCTATCACCTTTTCTTCTTGATCATGGCCCTCTCAAAATGCAGTCACTGCTCTTTCCCCATAGAAATAGTATCATATATGTCTACAGACATGTACCAGACTTAAATTCAATATACTTGGGTTTCTTCCTGCTTCAGGGAGAAAGAACTTATAAACTCTGTATGTTATTGTTTGTTTAGTAGACTGCACTCTCAAAGCAACTGTATTTTGATATTTACTGTTTGGAAAGGGTGTGCTTACCTATTTTTTGTCTCCTTTCTTTGATTAATTTCATCACTGCCACGGCTCTCTCTTGGGGGATACAGGAACTGTTGTATATCCCCCTTCCTACATAAAGCACTAGTTGCTATATCTACCAAGTGCATTGATTGAATCCAACTATCTCCCATCTATCTGTCACTTACCGCTTATCACAATTTACCACAGTCTCTTCCACTTTCGTATTTAATAATTGTGCATAGTGCTTGGCCTTTGATATGAAGGGTGAGGTTGCATAGCCTTCTTGCTGGTCTCATTTGATTTAACTGTGTTGCTGGGCAGGGCACTTTTGAAGAACTGTGGGTATGTCTACACAGCAAAAAAAACCTGTAGCTGGCCTGTGCCAGCTGACTCAGGCTTGCAGGGTTTGGGTCTGTGGGACTGTTTTGCTGTGTAGATTTCTGGGCTTGGGCTGGAGCCCAGGGATTAGGACCCTACACCGTGGGCCAACCGCAGTTTTTTTTTTTTTTGCTGTATAGACTTACACTGTGTGTTCAGTGTCTCTTCATTCCCATATACAACATTATTTCTTATACCTACTAAATACATTTATTGGTCTCTGATTTTCTGTCACCACCTATCACTATTCACAATACCCATTAGCCCATACACCGCTACCTCGATATAACGCTGTCCTTGGGAGCCAAAAAATCTTACTGCATTATAAGTGAAACTGCATTATATTGAACTTGCTTTGATCCACCAGAGCGTGCAGCCCCGCCCCCCCAGAGCACTGCTTTACTGCATCATATCCAAATTTGTGTTATATCGGGTGGCGTCATATTGAGGTAGCAGTGTATTTTTATAATAATTTTATAATAGTAATTTTATGTGTAAGTATATGCATAGTCCTAATTGGGAAGGGCATGACAAAGCATAGAAAATCAGGCAATTGCACTTTTTTCCTTGAGGTCCCTTTGGAGTTGGTTTAGCTATTCAAAGATGAGTCTGAAAAGTGGAAAAACATTTGAGGGAATGAATGGGCTATGGGATTTGTAGAGCTGTAGAACATTTCATTTCTAGGTCACTGGTTTAATTCTAACCAAGTTATTGGTGACAAGAAGTTGTCTCCGCTTCCTGCTTGTTCGGTGGCCAGTGTGAAATAGTGTTCTCAAGCCAGTCATTGTCCACAAATGACAAAACCACCTCCCTGATTGTCACTAATTGCCACCTTTGTAAGCATTGCCAGGAGAAAGGCTTCAACGGACTGAATGACATAAAGACTGATTCCCTGTCACCTTTATTAGAACTCCTTCATCCAGAACATGATTGAAGCACATTGGTGGGGCAATGCATGGAAGCATGCACTAGTGCTGCTGTGTTTTTTCGGGGAGGATAAACATGGGGACTTTAAACTCCACTCTGTTAATTGGCAATGAATGCTAGCACTAAATTCACTGGAAAGAATGATCCATTGGTTTTCATGCTACTCATCCTCTTCCTTTGCAAGATATTTATTTATTTATTTATTTGTATTACAGTAGTACAGAGAGGTCCATCAGAGCCACATTCTCTTGATACTGCATAGACTTAAGAAAGACAGCTTCTACCTCCACAAGAATTTACTGTTTAAGTTTAAAACAAGATGAAGCAAGATGAAATAAATGAGGGACGGGGTCTGGCAAGAGAACATTATTTTTTCATAGACCTGCTATGTGCATGATTTGTAATATAATCAGAAGGATTCTTCAGATATAGGCAGTTTCAATAAAAGCAGATTACTGTACAGCACTTTGTAATTTAAAAGAGAATTGTCACATCTATTGTTGAAATTAGAAATCCATAATACCCAAGTTACAGATAATCACAGAAAAGGCCCCTTTAAGGTAACAATATTTAGCATTTCTGTGGCATTTTTCATCTGAGGAAATCAAAGTATGTTACAAGTATTAGTTAACGAACTACATGTTGCCCATGAGAGTTAGGTGAAAAATATGTTATTTTATCTCCATTTTACAGTTGGGTTAATTGAAGGACAGAGATTTAAGGGTGGATTTTTCCAGAGTGCTCAGCAGAGGTCTAATGACAGTCCATTGACTTCAGTGGGAACAGAGTTGCTGAGTGCTTTTGAAAATCTTACCCTCTACTGACTTGCCCAAAGTCACAAAGCAAAGTCAATGATACAAGTGGGAATAGAACTCAAAATTCCCCCTTCTCTGCTCTAACCACAATACAGCAATACTTCCCCTGAGTGACTACTTTGTGTCATGAATTACTATAAAAAGAGAGCTAAAGAGAAAGCAGAGCTCTTTTTGGCTCTGCTTGCAGTTGACAGCGTTACTAGCAGGAGCTGAAGCATAGTTCTGGTCTATTCATTTCTGTACAAATCCCTAAAGTGGTGGTGACAGGGGTTAGATTTTTAACGAACTGCTTTACACAGCTCCACTTTAATCTCCTAATGGCATTTCCCCCCTAATCCCTTGCAATGAGATTGAAGAAAGATATAAAATAGATGAAATTAATGCTACAGAATTGGGAACTTGCAAGATAATGTTGGTAAAATAAAATAAAACACATTAATCATTAATATATATTTCCAAACATTTTTACATAAGAAGCATGTTTAATCTTTGCATAAAAATCTGCTTTTGTGTTACAAACATCATTTCATACTTTCTGGTGATTACACAGCTAATGGTTTAGAATCGGACAATATTTTCTTCAGTATAGGGTATTACTCGCTATGGAATTACCATTTTCTGTAGCTAAAATAGACTGGCTGGTAAACTGGTATCTAACTCACCGGCAAATGGAATGGCAATCTCCATCTTTTAAATTTAAACTTCAGCAAGGGGTGGGCAGAGGAATGGGAATTTTGAGTTCTACTCCCATTTATATAATTGACTATGCTTTGTGACTGTGGGCAAATTCATGATGACATGCCAGAAGACCTGAACTGCTTTATTTATACTTTATTGTCCAGGTTACAGGTAGTGTATATGTAAAATGGGACACAATATTGCCATGCTTGCAAACATTGTTTTGTGCTACAAGCTGTTCTTTAGAATAATAAAATTAGCATTAAACTTTAATCTGTCTTCAGGGTAATGAAAATCAACAGAAAATATTGCGACCTGTATTAAGAAGTGAGAGAAAAATCTTTTTCCAACACTTAATGAACGAGTCAACTAGATTTCTGTTTAAAAAAAAAATTAGTTTTGCAGTCACTGTTTCCCTCCTCCCTAGTTAACAAACAGTCTGTTAGTGACTTTCTATATAGTTAAAACTAATTGAAAACTCTGTAAATAGGTATATTTGAAAAAATTAAGTTATAATTTTCAAAATTATTGATTTTTGTTAATGTGTTATAATTATAGCCATAACCAGTTCTACAACTTATGTCATTTTAAAGTAGTATCATTCTAACATTAGAGGTGACTCAACCAATCATTACCATTCCTCTTAAGTAATTTCTTGTTTATTATTTGTGTTACTGTAGCGCCTAGGAGCCTGAGTCATGGACCGTGGACCATTGTACTAGGAACTGTACAAACAGAACAAAAAATTGGTCCCTGCTCCAAGGAGCTTGCAATTTAAGTATAAGACAAGACACAACAGGTGCATACAGACAGGCCGATGTCCATGAGACAGTATTTGTCAGCATGATGGGCCACTGTCTCTGCACACCAGCACCTTAGTCATTGTCAAGTTTTCTGTTGGCATTAAGGAGAGTTTTGAGGAGGAATTTGAATATGGACAATGAGATAACTTTGTGGATGTTTATGGGAAGTGCCTCCCAAGCATATGGGGCAGCATGGGAGAAAGCATGAAGGTGCTTGTTTGTAAATGTAATGTGGGCAACAGAGGCTGGAATCGTAGGCCAACTGGACGCAAGCATTGACAGCTCAATAGCAAATAAGAACTGATAGATAGGATGGGGGAATTGATTGTGAAGTGCCTTCAAAATGAACACCAGCAACTTGTCTGATGTAATAGAGAAGGGGGAGCCACTGGAGGGATGCAAAAGGAGAGGTGACGCAAGGGCTGTTTTAGCCATGTTGAGCTTGAGCTGATGGCTAGTCATCCACAAGGAGATGTCAGAAAGAGAGGCTGAGATTTTAGTTCCATGCTGTAACTTTTTTTGTTTGAAATGAGGCAGTGGTGTTGAGGGACTATATGCATACATCAAGAGTTCTCATTATTAGGTTACTTTAGTATCTGTATACAAACAGAAAGAACACTGGATTAGCTCATGCCACTGGGTCTGACACATCAGGTTTAGGTCTCCTCCCAGCTGCATCCTTGATTCAGAGCACAGGTGCTGCTGTACTTTTGCAGTGATACAGCCTACAGTTGCCATCTTGAGTTCCTCTTTTCCAATTCTATCCTAGATGCTCGCCAATCTGGCTTCTGCCCTCTACACTTCCCAGGAAGCACTCTTGCCAAAGTCTCTAATCACCTTTTCCTATTCAAATCTTGGGACCTGTACTCTGTCCTTATCCGCCTTGAACTCTCAGCTGTCGTTTACATCATTGCTTATCTTGATAACTTTTCCCATCTTAGCTTTTGTGATTCCATTCTTTCCCAGCTTGCTTCCTACCTGTAAGGACCCTCCTTCCACATTTCATTCAGTGGGTCCTCTCCTCACCTCTTCCTCTTTCAGTGTGGATTCTACAGGACTCCATCCTTGGTCCCCTCCTTTTTACATTCGATGCTTTATTGCTGGGCAAAGTTATCACTTTACCTGGCTTCAACCATCATCTCTACACCAATGACTACACAAATCGATTCCTTCATTCTGTCTCCCTCTGTCCAGACTCACACATTTGACCAAGCTCTCCACGTAGGGTTGTCAGTGCATCCCAGTTGAGTTTCATCACTATAACTGTAAGAAGAATTTGGACCATTGCTTTGCTGCCTTAAAATTTCAAAATCTGCAGCACATTTTTGAAAGAAAATTGTCCTCCTTTTGCGCAGTAGATCTGTGATGAATCTAGTCACGTATATAAACTGGGAAAATGTAGAAAAAGGGTCAGAATGAAGGATAAGAATATGATAGCAAGATATTCTGTGGGAACAATTCAGTACTTTTTTTTTCTAAGACTGCACAGCCGGTAAGTTAGTGAGAGACTGAATTCTGTAGTTAAGTAAAACTGAATTCTACCATCTGTTGAGTCCTAAATATGTAGCAGACTAGCACCACCTAGTGGATTATAACTCTAACTTTGCTGGACTGGATGATTTTTGTCCCTCTTGCACCCTCAGGAGAACTACTACTTTCATTTTCAAAGGGTTGGAAAGGGATTTAGCTGAGTGAAGCCCATGATAATAGAAGTCACATGACTAAAATCTGCAGAGGCCTGGAATTTGATATTTTGGTTCGGGAAGGTTTTGATTCACAGGAGCTCCCCAGGTGCCAGAGGCCCACCCTGGGTATGCCTTGCTTTTCTACCTGTAAGGAGCAGCAGCCCTAGAACCTGAGTTTGTGGATTTCTGCTTCCATGCTGCCACCTAACAGCAGAAACACTTAACAGGTCATGAGTTTCAGGCTGTGGCCGACAGAGGGCACAATTGACAGGACATTCCCAGTTGGTCCGGACATACTATTTAAGCCTGGGGAAGATACAGGAAGTTTGTCTGTTCAGCTAGGCGGAACCTCAGCTAGCTGTTGCTACAGACCCTGCTTCGTCATGCTGCTCCTGACCCCCATTAACAGAGAGGTAGCCATATTAGTCTGTATCCACAAAAACAATGAAGAGTCTGGTGCCACTTTAATGACTAATGGATTTATTTGGGCATAAGGTTTTTTTTTTTTTTTCCCCTCCAATCCCTCAGACAGAGACAAACACCTACAAGATCTCTATCAAGCATTCTTAAAACTATAATACCCACCTGGGGAAGTGAGGAAACAGATTGACAGAGCGAGAAGGGTACCCAGAAATCACCTACTACAGGACAGGCCCAACAAGAAAAATAACTGCACACCACTGGCCATCAAGTACAGCCCCAAGCTAAAACCTCTCCAGTGCATCATCAACGATCTACAACCTATCCTGGAAAATGATCCCCCACTCTTACAAGCCTTGGGAGGCAGGCCAATCCTCGCTTACAGACAGCCCCCCAGCCTGAAGCAAAAACTCACCAATAACTACACATCACACCACAGAAACACTAACCCAGGAACCAATCCCTGTAACAAACCCTGTTGCCTACTCTGTCCCCATATCTACTCTAGTGACACCATCAGAGGACCAAATCACATGAGCCGCACCATCAGAGGCTCATTCACTTGCACATCTACTAACGTGATATGTGCCAGCAATACCCCTCTGCTATGTACATTGGCAAAACCGAACAGTCTCTACGTAAAAGGATAAATGGACACAAATCAGACATCAGGAATGGTAACATATAAAAGCCAGTAGGAGAAAACTGCAATCTCCCTGGACACTCAATAACAGATTTAAACGTAGCCATTCTTCACCAAAAATACTTCAAAAACAGACTTCAAAGAGAAACTGCTGAGCTACAATTCATTTGCAGACTTAACACCATCAATTTGGCCTTGAATAGGGACTGGGAGTGGCTGGCTCACTACAAAAGCAATTTTCCCTCTCTTGGTATTGACACCTCCTCATCAATTATTGGGAGTGGACGACATTCACTCTGATTGAATTGGCCTTCAACACTGGTTTTCCACTTGTAAGGTAACTCCCTTTTCTTTATGTCCCAATATATACTTTATGCCTATCTGTAATTTTCACTCCATGCAGCTGAAGAAGTGGGTTTTTTACCCATGAGAGCTTATGCCCAAATAAATCTGTTGTATCTATTCAAACCTGCTCTAAAACAAGCTCTGCATAATGAGTGGAGTCAAAAACTCATCCCTTTTCTGAAGTATGGTTTATTAACAAATAAATTAACAATAAGATAATGTAAAATTTAGCCAAAGACTTCTTCTGAAACTTGGGATCGTCCCAGGGTTTCTATCTCAGGACTGCTCAGCCCACATCCTACGTCCTCTTTCTCATTAGAGAACCATCTCACTACGCAAGTTAACAGAATCAATACCTACTGACCAGTTGTTTCTGCAAACACCGCAGTCTGATACACTGTTGAAGAGATCTTATTTTACATCTATCCCTTCTCCTGCATTGTGATACGTAAGAAAAGTCACTGTTAAGTAACAGAACAATTCCAATGTTAAGATGTATGAATTTCTACTTCCGTATAATTTGTCTATATTACAGGGTTTATATAGGTGTGAGATAGAAAGATTAATGTAGCTATCAGGTAGACAGGAGAAAACAAGTGTAGATTGCCAATACATGTGAAAGCTGAACAGTTGGTGTGCAAAATGAGCAATCAGCTCATGTGTAAGTGAGGAAATCATTCCTTAGGGTATGGCTACACTTGAAATTTCAAAGCGCTGCTGCGGCAGCGCTTTGAAGTGTGAGTGTGGTCGGAGCGCCAGCACTGTAAGAGAGCTCTCCCAGCGCTGCACGTAAACCAAATCCTCTACGGGTGTAGCTTGCTGCGCTGGGAGCCACACTCCCAGCGCTGCAGAACTGATTACACTGAGGCTTTACAGCGCTGAATCTTGCAGCGCTCAGGGGTGTGTTTTTTCACACCTCTGAGCGTGAAAGTTGCAGCGCTGTAAAGCGCCAGTGTAGCCAAGGCCTTAGTCCAGTGGTAATGAAGTCAAAGAAGTAAATGATTGATTCAATATATGACCTGGTAAGACTCAATAAATAATAGAGATAAGTCCAAATTACAAAACTGGAATCTAGACTGGAGGTAAAATTGTTATCAGTGAGGTTAGAATCTGGCCCAGTGTGTTTGTAATTTATTGGTGAAAAATGCTTGAAGGCTTTTGGGGTTTATAATGAAGCATATCTAAAAAACCAAAAGGGCAACATGCCTCATGGAAGAGGGATCAAGGGAACACATAAGTCTCTAATATAAATACACACATACAATCTAGAAAACGTTGAAAAGGAAATAACACCTGAGCTTTCACCCAGGGGACTTTACTTATATTTACTTATAGCCTATAGAAGGTAGAGAATTCTAGAGCTATGAGGCCTTTATTGAGCACTACATCAGCACTACTCATCCTGCTAATTTATGTGGCCTCATGAGGGAAAAGTAGAACAGGATTAATATCACAAAAGATCTTTTGTAGGTGTCCACTTAGAATTAAATAATAACAACATCTAGTTCTTCTCTAATGTTTTAAATCAGTAGATTTCAAAAGTGCTTTACAAAGGAGGTAAATATCACTTCCTCCATTTTACAGATAGGGAAACAGAGGTACTAAGAGGCAAAGGGACTTCTCCAAGGTCACCAAGCAGACCAGTGGTAGATCGGAGACTAGAAACCCGGGCTTCTGATCCACAAGCCAACATACTTTTAAGTAGGATATACTGCCTCTCTGAGTTTACTTCAGCTTGATCCACTTTAGTCTGCTGTGAATGTTAAAGCGACTGAGTTTTAATGGCAAAAGTGTTCACAGAAAGCAAATTTTAAGCTTGTATGCTCAAGTATTCAAATTACAAGAGGTGTAGTTTATATGGAATGAGGCATTCATGACACAGCAGGGGAAAAGATTTAATAAAATCCTTCCTCAGAGCCCAGGCACAGAGGCAATTAAATGATATAGATAAGGATCTGACCCTACCCTTTGTAGCTCCCATCACACATGCAATTGTATTGTGTCAATAACTGTGGTGATAAAAGGAAATTGCAAACTAGTCAACATAGGTAGTTAATATAGTTTTTTTTTGGGGGGGGGGTAGTACACAGCAGGAGGACAGTATTTCCAAAAACCTCACCAGAGCTTTGGCAAAGAGACAATTAAAAAAGCCATATAAGGATCTAAGAGTACCCTTTGCAACTAGGACATGTATCATTATCATGTGTGAATGCAAGGAGAAATTAAATTTAATTTCTACACTCAGCACCCTACAATAGCCTCATTTTTTCTAGGAACAATGCCAGGTTTGTGTGGAGAAAGGAAAAGGGTTTAACGTTTTCTAAAATTCTGCAATTGTAGTTCTCTCCTGCTCCCTTTCCCTGTAGAATTAAAGCTCTAGTGGTTTCTTCAAGTCCTCCTCCTGATAATCCAATCGAGGGAACTGCAACAAAACTATGAGACTTACATGGCCAATCTACGCAGCTGAAATTTCATATACTGAGTATTGAATGTTTGCAACAAAATGTTGGTGATTAAGCCGTAAAGAAAGAAATACTCTCAGAAAATTCATTAATTAAATCTGAAAGTAAATACTTGGCAGGCATTCTGGTAACAGAACATTTGCCTAATAAATTATTCACTTGACTCTGGTGAAAATAGTGATGGCAATAAAAAAGTTCATAAGTTATAAGCATTTTTTCTTGCTTATACCCAAAATATCCTTTGCTGTGCTATATTTATTCTGAACAATAACTTTCTGAGACAATGCTGAATAAACTCAAACACAGTAATTGCCATATTGGAGCAGAATATTTGCCCACCAAGTCTGAGGATTAAGGTGTCCCCTGCCTCTCCTGTGGCTAATTGTGCAATGTTCCTAGCTGGAGGCTTGTCAAGGTAAATCATGAGCGAAGTTATAAAAGTGTCATGGTGAATCTGTCACTATATTGCAGACTGACTGTGCAGCAAGTAAAATGCTTGTGTAAAACTCAGCTTGAGCCTACTTAGGAAATAACACTTATTTTGTTTACTTGGAGGAGTAGGAAACTCAGAGATGGCTCATCAGGTGCTTTTTGTTGCTGCAGGATGGTTATTGAGTTTTTGCTCTCCATTAGCTTCATGTGCCTCCCAGGGTTTAACCTTTCAGGCTCTGCAGGAGGTTTTTTGAGCATTTGCCTCCACATATGCTACCAACTCAAGTGCAAAAGCCTCAGAATGTCAAGAGTTCTGGATATTAAATAACACACCTAATAACGATGGTATCAGTTACCCCTATGATAATACTGACAAATATCCAGTCTTAATTTTGAAACACAATACTTGAGTAGGTCCTGAGAATTCCATTGCATTTCCTTGCAATAGAAAAAAAAATTGTGTTCAGCCAGAGAAGGAATTCTAGATCTAATATTTGAATTTAGAAAGAAAAATCACTTTAACGTGTATGCAAGGAAGTTGATGCTCTAATCACAAGCCCTTGGTGACGATAGTTGCACAGCCGGTAAGTCTGCCTACACTTTGGAATACATTTGTTACAATAATAATCAACAATAAAGGATGCCTATTGTACAACATAAATTTCAGAATACAGTATAATCTGAATACAGGTCAGTGATAGTTCAGAAAATGCTGCCAAACTGCAGTCACAGGAGCCCCACTAATGCTAGTGTGAGGTTTATTGTCACACTCCTCTGCCAGTGTGGTGTTATGTATGAACTGCTATATGTAGGTGAGAGCTCTATGGGGATAAAAACTTGAGCACCTGAAGAATTAGGACATGACCTTGCTGGTGTACACTGCCTCTTCCTGTTTGACATGAAATCTCCATCCACTAGTTCCCTAACTCTCTCCACAGACACCAATTCTGGACCAGTTACTTATTCTCTTGCTAAATTAGCTCCGTGTAGCTTTCAAAATATAGGCATGTGAGTCAGGTGGTGAAAGGAGTTCACACATTGAATGTTGGACTCTCCAAACTCTGAAGCAGCTCAGATTGTTGTGTAAGGATGTGGCCATGGCCAAAGAGGCACAAATTGTCCTCAGTAAGCTGCAGGCTGCAGTTAACTCCAGGTTATGGTTGCTATGGTTATGTAATGTTTAAATAAAAATAATTAAATACATTTGTCATGCCTGAAAAAGAACATGACCATACAGACTGTAATAAGGGTTTGACACCCAGGAGTGCTGTCACACTGCAAGTGTCTGCATACACTGAAACCACTGGCTTCAGTTAAACAGATATAGGCCCAAATCTAAGGATTTTGTAGCAGGCCCAGATTTGTTTGACCAGTCCTGATACAGATGCATTGGCTTGATAGCCATTCAAGTTTAGGGAGTGAAATGGATCTGTAGGTTAGTACATTAATCTTAATTCTGATTAAGGTTCAGATCTGACTTACTTCTGTGATGAATACAAGTGCAATAGCTTTGGTGGTTTCATCATTGTCCCAATTTAAGCACTCAGACCAGATTATTTTCTATGATGGGGCATCTTTGAACCACTCTGCTAGTGCAAAACTGCCCTAAAAGTGACTTAGTCAAACACAAAAGGTTCACCCCAGTGTACGTTGCTTGAGCCAACTGAAGCCATGAACACAAACAGCATCAATATTTTTCTAGAGAGGGATATCCTCTAGCTCTTTGCAAGAGGCAGTCTGTGTCTGAAGAGTAAAATTTTTTTTTACGATTAAGTAATTTAATAAAAATTAAGAAAAACATGACTATTTTATGTGGGGCAAGGAGGGCAATATTGTGACTGCCTTTTTCTGGACCATGTCCAGAGGTTTTCAGAGAGCATGTTATCAATATAGTCTTTTCTTGAGCAGGTTACCCAACATACATGTATCTGACCTCATTGCAAACTACCGTGGAATCTAGCTATGAGGGGAATAGACAGGAGCTGGGTTCAGCTTCTGGTGTAAAAACCAGAGAGAGAAGCTTTGGGAGAAGAACTGTCTTTGAGGATTCCTTACTGTGATCTTCCCACATCATCCTGTTGGGGCAGGATGAAGGAGTTGTGGGTTTTCCTTCCTTGCCAAAATGACTGTGGGGCTCTCCCCAAATGAGGAGGACCTCTGGGGATCTACAGAAGGCCATGACTATCTATGCCTTCTAGATCAGCTCATTGGACTCTTGGCTCCCTGGTGGCAGCATCTACTGGCAGCCCAATTGGGGCCTGCATGGAAAAGATAATATAGCCTGATTTCCCAGGAGATCAAGTAGAGATGATATGCTGTGGCTCCAGCTTTCCCACTTCTCTTCACCAAGTCTCTGTCCTGTCCCTGGACGGCACAGAAAGGCCTCTACAGGGTTCAGATAGGTAAAGGGGGTGGTATGTAGAGGTGGGCAAGCACTTCTGCACAGAGAGGGAGGATCCAAGTGCAAAAGTTCCTCTTCAGGGGCAGATCTAGGGGATATGACCACATTCTATGGTCTCCGTATGGTTACAGAGATTAGGGCTAACTCCTGTGGAGTCGATGGAGTGACATCAGTGTAAAACTGATGTAAGAATAGAATTAGGCTTTCTGTGTGAAATCCTAGCCCACTGAAGTCAATGGCAAAGTACCCACTGACCTTAATGAGGTTAGGGTTTCATTCTCTGTGTTTTCTCTGTCCTGTCTTTCTGCTTCTCTCCCTCTGCTGCTACAGTTCTCTCCTCTCTTCCCCTTTTTCGCCCCTCTGCCGCATAGCAGTCGACACTGGGCTATGGCAAGTGTCTGCCTGTGAGAAGTCCTTTGGGTTTCTTTTTTTTTTTTTTTTGTAGTTATGCAAGTGGCCTTTTGCCTTCATTAAAGTGAACCTCAGTCCTGTGGGTTTTTTCTCTATCACCAAACACTTGGCTCGCTTGAGCATTCACAAATCCAATTAAGGAGAATAGAAGAAGAGTATTTGTTAATTGTTACCCAAATGTATAAATTATTTGCATAAACCATAAGTACTGGCCAAGAAAACCAAAAGTGTGTGTCTGTAAATGGATAACAGCAACTTGTAACATTAATATGGAACACCTTGCAGCACTGAAAACACCTGAAGCGTATATGTATATGTGCTGATTAAATATATGTGCAACTGTACATCTCTTGTTTTGGAAAGAAATTCACATAAATTACTATCAGCTATTTTTTTCCAGAATGAAATACTTAATTGATAAAACAGACTGTCCATGACACACTTCTGGTTTATTTTGTACTTTAGTCTGACATTAAGCAATATATATTTGGTGTATAAATCATGTATTGTATTTGTCACATGCTTAAAGTCCTATCTGAAATTCCTGGCTTGTACACTAGTTAAGCGTTAATAGAAAATTAATTTTCTGGCTGGATTATACTGTAACAAATGTATATTTAAGACTTTTCCTCCCAAAAGCACAGAATGACATTTGCTCTTCCAGTTCTTTGTTACAAGTGCCTGAGGATGAAACTGTTCAGGTGTCAAAGCAAGTGAACTTTTACACTTTTAATTAAAAAGTCACTAAGAAATAAATTTTCAGTCTGATCTAGCCAGAGCTACACCAGTAAACTTCTAAAGGAGCCTATTAATTTATAAGGATCCATTATGCTTTCACAGTTTAACAAGGAGGTATTTAACATATTCTTCTTTCATTCTGTTCCTGAGGAAAGTAGTTCTTCAGATATTTCTGTGCTGAAAATGACTTTTCACTTGTCGCCTCTGCCAGAGGCAATGTGTTAACAGACTGAACAAAGAAATGCATGTTAGGAAAGACTTCGGGGTGAATTGATCTCATTATGGGCTTAATATCAAGAATGTAGCCTCTATGTGCAGAAAAGCAGAAGCATGTCAGAAAACTGTATGCCATAGTCAACTCCATTTTCAAGAGAGAACTACTGATTTGACAATGCTTGCCATACTAGTCACCAAATGGACTTCATTCCTCTAAACAGAAAGCATTTCCCTCTACTTGCTGTCAGTCAAACTGCAGCAGAACACACAACAGCAAGAATGCTGTGAAGAAATTGGCCTTTCATCTCATGCTGAACTATGGGAAATAAATCCAAAGTGCATTGGTGCTGATGTGTAATCTCCATGGCCTATTGTAAAGTCAGAGAAATCTGCTAGTTGACTATGTTTGTGTTTGGTCCTTCAGCTCTAGAGAACCTCAATTGGTGTTTTAAATTCACTGTGCCTTGCTTTCATTTCACATTTCAGGTTATCCGACATCTGGAAGGTTAGAGAGGTTGATGATGAAGCTGACAATGGGCACAGCCAACTGAACAATGTTGAACAGTTTGGACTGCAGTGCTTGGCCAGGGGGTTCAAAACCGATGCTTGCTCCCCATAATCTTTCACCATATATTGAGCTGCAAGAGAGTAATTCATTTCTAATGTTGAACTGAGTACCTTTTAATAGTTACATCAGTTCTTCCTAGGAAAAAGTTGACATCTTCTTTTACTTAGCAGAGCTGATACCTATGCATTTTCTTAGTGATAGTTTCATGAAGTATGCCACTCAATTAAACACCCATGAACCATTTACACAGGGCCAAAATCATGGGAGTCTCTCAGCTTTTGGCTCAAACACACTAAAGTCACCACTGGTTCTGATCACATGGTAGGCAAAGGTGTGAGTTGAGGCTGGTTTTATCAGAGCCAGTTTATCCATTCTGATTTCTAAAAGTGTCATGCTGGCTCATCCTAAACTGGACCTGGAAAATCAACACTGTAACTGTGACAGTGGTCTGGCCAGGGTAACACAAGGAAAGGAAAAAACTCACAATTGTTTCCACTGTCAGGTCTGCAAGGGCATGGAATCAGACTGGGATGGAGGGGTTAGGTGGCTGGGGAGTGAATACAGCTGTGGCTGATTATACTACAGGGTCCAGCTGATATGCATAAAATGAGGAATAGGAAGAGTAGGGGAAAGGCTGGACTCAGAAAGTGGCTTAGCTGTCTTACCTTACATATCAGAGACTGAGAATGGTGAGAACCATTTTATTTTTGGATCCTGTTAATACTTTCTTTAAAGAGGAAGAACTAAAATATTTATTTTTATAGTGTAAGTGGTTTTTTTCAACATCTGGTAGCCAATATTTATCTTAACCTCTCTTGTATCAAGCCGCTGTGTAGTATATATCTTGGTGCATGCTTTCTAGAAAGAATTCCCTTTAATCTTCTCTGGCTATACAGGAGGCATGTTGTCCAATATCATACCAGGCTCTAGGAGTGTCCTTCCACAGGACACTCACTTTATAAATTAGGGTTTTTTTTAGGAAATATATTATGTAGATAGATAGGTCACATAGTTTAAACTGCATTATCTTGATAATTAGTTCCGAATTAGCTCACTCGTAAATTTCTGTCTCCAGCCGTACTAGGACATGTGACCGCTTGGTGTAAGAGTTAATGAAGAAATATTTTCTGTGATATCTATGAGTATATGTTAATGTTTGGGTTTTTTTTTAATTGTCTTTCTGGTAGATAATTCTTTGGTATGGATGGTGTGAGAGTGACTAACGAGGGGTTTATGCATAGCTATGACTGGCATTAGGAGCAGAAGGCTTCCTTTTGGTTATCCTGGTAGAGGGGCTGCCAAGTCTCAGCTGGAGTAATATACATGATGCACATATACAGTGAGCACTATCACTAGACTGGATAATCCACTGCTATATTGTCAATAGCAATAATGATTAATGACTTGTTTTAAGTTTCATTTATGGACTAGAGTTCATCCTGAAGGATCTCAGCTACACCACTGGAAAGCCATGCTGGTGTAACTGAGATCAGAATCTGGCCTACAGCAGCTGGGGGGCACTTTGCCTACCTCAGAAATGGGATGGAATGCAGCAGATGTTTACATTGCAAAGCGACACATCAAACTGAAGTAAGTTTCACCATTGCAGCCCATCTATATTGGGGGTTTGCATCAGTGTAGTTACATGAGTACAAAAATCTCTAATGCAGACGAGCCCTAACAGCTTAATGGACAACAGTCTCTTATATAGACAAGTCTTAAGCCCCCGTGCTGCACACACTTGTACATGTGCTTAACTAACATGTTAGTAAAGTAAGTGTATGCAGAATGGAAGTTAAGAGTTTTACATTAGGGATTTTTGTCCATTAAGCTTTCATTATTTTGCACGATCTGGGCCCTAGTTCTGCAAGCTGATGAGTGCATCCTGAAGGGTACTGAATGCTCTCACCTTCCCCTGACTTCAGTGGGAGTAGAGGGTGCTGAGCAACTTGCAGGATCAGACCCTAAGTGATTGTGCTTATCAATTGAAACCTACTTATTTTGATTACCTATTAAATATGGATGATTGGTTACATTCCATACTTAGAATATTCAGATATGAAAAGGTACTGACTTCAAAAATAAATGTTGTTGTATGTCAGGAATCCTGGTAATGACTTGAATTAAAAGAAAAGTGAAAAATTTATAACTACAAGTATATGTAGTAGTTCCTAATTATGTAGCACAATCCATTATACACTTGTACAAATTTTTATATGGGCTAGATTGATCCTTGTTGTTTCTCCATTCGAGGAGCAGCCCTGGGAAGGAATTGTGACTCAGAGTGGTAAGGAGGAGGGAAGTTACTGCAACTCTTAAAAGGGTTACTTGCCCCCAGGGTTGGTCAGCTACTCTGGCAGTGAGTGGCAGGTTGGAATGAGGGTTGGGGAGTTGACTCTTACTCCCTGCCTGTTGCTTGCTGACTGCAGGTACAAAATCTGGATAAATTGAACAAGAGTTGAGGGGCCTTCCTCCCCTGCTTGGTGGAGTAAGACAAAGGCATAAACTAGCTGTTATGTATGGTAGCACATTTACGTTATGCAACAATGAAATATAATGTCTGTTGAACCTATAAAGGTTATAGGAATTGTCATGCTATATCAAAGCAGGGGTCAATCTAGTTCGCTGTACTGACTGTGACTGGGACAGTTCCAGGGCCTTTAAAAGAAGGAGCAAGAAACAGCTTGATAGATAATTATGGAATAACTTACTCGTAGAGAAAAGTATCACTGTCTTGAGTTTGGCTTATGCCCTGAAGCAAAGGGTTTATCTTCCTTCCAATTGTTTATCCTATGTAATGTAACTGTGAATATTCCCATTCTTTATCTAAATGTGAGATCCTTTTGAATTCTACTGTGCTGTTGGCCTCCATGTCTCATGACCATGAATCCCACAGGCTAATTACATGTTGTGCGTTTTAAAAAAAAAAAATGTTTCCTTTCATTGGTCTAAAATTTGTTGCCTTTCAAGTTCCTTGAATGTCCCTATTGTGTTTTATGGGAACATTTTTTGCTATTTATAATGTTATATGCCTTTTTATCACATCTATCGTGTCTCATTTATAATTTAATTTCTAACACTGAAATCTTTCCAGGCCTCTAGTAATTTTTGTTGACCATCTCTGGACCCTGAAACACAGAACAAAAAGACAGGTCCTGTCCCAAAGAACTTACAATATAAGTATAAGACAAGACAACAGATGTATGTAGACAGACCAATGCAGGAGTACAAAAAAACAAGCACTTACCTGGGAGGGGCAGTCCCTGGCTCCCACCGGCATGTCCCTGCAGCTCCTAGGTGGACGGGTCTGGGGTGCTGTGCGCGCTGCCTGTGCCTGTGGGCACCACCCCTGAAGCTCTCATTGGTTGCAGTTCCAGGCCAATGGGAGCTGTGCCTGCAGAGCCAGTGCTTGTGGCAGGAGCAGCGTGTGGAGCCCTCCTGGCCAGAGCTGTGCGGACAGGCATAGCCCGGTAGGGAGCCTGCAAGCCCTGCCAATCCCCAGCCCCAGCAGGTTTCCTGGGCTGCACTCCGCAGCCCAGCCCCTCTCCCAGCACCAGTTGGGGTCCCTTGGGCTGTGCACCGTGGCCTGCCCGCCCAGCACCAGCGGGGGGCCTGGCTGCGTGCTGTGGCCTGCCCAACTCCCCCCAGCACCAGATTGCGGACTCCCCTCCTCCAAAGGACCCACAGACCCCGGCCCAAGTTTAGGTAAGGGGTATATAGTAAAAATCATGGACAGGTCACAGGTAGTGAATTTTTGTTTACTGCCCGTGACCTGTCCATGACTTTTACTAAAAATACCCGTGGCTAAAATGTAGCCTTAATCATGAAGTATCAGGACACAGTATTCCAGCTGAGAGTGTACCATTGATTTACATAATCTCAGTGTTAATTTCTAACCCTTTCTTTATGCATCCCAACTTTCTTTTTTTTGTTTTGTTTTGATCAGTGGTAGGCTTTAAACAGATATTTTACTGGGTTGCCCACAAATACCACCTGGGCTTTTTGAAACTTTAAATATATATCAGTTGCTTCTTTATCTGCTCTGTTGCTGATTATTTTTTTATTAGAGAGGCATGATTTCCCCCTGTTTAAACTGTGGAAGATGTGTATTACTATTTATCAGTATTATGATTGTCCCCAAATGCACCAGTCAAGATCAGGGCTCCATTGTGCTGAACACTGTACAGATGTATAATAAATGACACCCCAGGTCCCATCGTATAATGATAATCTAGGTGTTTTATAATTCTGTTTCTAATGATCATTTTAATCGGTTTTTCTGTAAATCCCAGGACCATCCCTAGTTTCTTTCTTTGAACTTAGTTACATTTACAGTTTCTTAGTCTTCTGGTTTATTTGCATTTTTGCAGTTATAAAGTCATGATTTTTCTTTTTTTTTTTCCCATGACAAACACCCAACTTTAATGTGATAAGAAATAAGATTCAGTGGAATATGATTTGATTTATTCAGGTACCATTTTATAGCACCTTTCATATTTCAAGTAGGCCAAATAAATTTACAAAGAAGTGAGTTAGATACTGGCAGAGGAGTTAATACATAGGCAAATATAGCAGTCATGATGTCTTGGCAATAGCTCATACCCAGGCCTGGTTTGGAATTCAATGGCACTCTGTCAGGTGGAATTGCATGATCTGTGCCCAAGTTTTTTTTTTTTTTTTAAAGAAGTCTTAATATTGTGGGAATAATTTTGTGTCCACATTTACATATGGAAGCCTTTAATTACAGCCACATTTAAACCCATGCAGGCGCCTATCTGCCTGACAGTATCCACAAATCATGGAGCTAGACATCTAAATGAGTTCAGTTGCAGGCTCATAATTGCAACCCCAACACTGGAGTTTGGGTGGAAGCCCAAATAAAATTAGGTGCTAAAACCTGTTTTATTGATATGGGCATTAAAGCCTACTCTCAGTAAAGGACAAAGGATTCTTTTAAACTCCCACTGAGACTGTTACTGGAGATGAACAGAAAGTACCTTGATTTAATAACTTAACCACAGAATGATGCCTGCATAGTCCTACAAGTGGCACTGTAGGTACTGCTTCTTGGTGAGACTAAGCCCTTGTGTACAGTGCTTGAACCTCTGACTTGATGGCCACAGGTGACAGTGATAGTAACAGAACCATAATGACACAACCACCACATGTAGATCCAAGTATGACTTGCAGCTCTTATTTAATAGATGTAAATTCATCCCTCTCAGCTTCTCTTTTTAGTCTTTGACAGTCACTATCAAAGCATCACTGGTACAGTATGTCCTTGGTTCAGTGCAAGGCCCTCAAGACAGAGCCTAAGTATCACAGCAAAACCAACAGCAGGAAAAGTAGGGACATTTTAAGAAATAAAAAATAGATTTGGACTCCATATCTAAAAAACTCTAGTTTGAGGCTTAAAATTGTGTTGGAGTCAGACGTGCTGTGACTTGTAAAGGAGCAGTTCAAGCAGCCTTATATGAAATTCAATCCTTTTTAAAGCACAATTGACAGAAAACTCTGAGCCTGTCATTAATCTTTCTTATCCAGAAAAGGGCCAGATTCTCTTCACAGCACACTTGGCGGTCTCTTCATTGATTGGCACAGGACTGAGTTAGCAAGCACTGGAAAATGAAAGGCCATATCATGCTGGAAAAAAACAATAAACCACCAGTAATACCATTAGCACAGTTTCTGTCAAGGGACTGCCATCTTCAGGAGACATTTGTACCACTTCCAATGTAGCTGTAGGCAGCTTCTCCCAAGGATTTCAGTATTGAACCAGCAAGTGATGACCCATGCCATCATCAAAATTACAGCATGACAGAGCCTGGGAAGTTGGATGGATATTATGGGGCAGATGTGAGCTTTTTCAGGTATCAGACAGGTTAGCTTATGTTAAAATTGCTCTTTCCAATTTATCCTGGAAAAGTTCATGCTTTTAGATTACACATGCTCCTCTTCCTCCTCCTTCCTGGCTCTATAGACCATGGAGATCTAGAGCTGGGCGAATAATGGATTTTTTTATTTTTTGGGGGTCTCTGGAAATTCCAAAAAATGGAGAGGAAAAAATGTTTCAGGTTGTACTGAAAACAAACACTTTTCGTTCACCAAAAGTTTCCAGAAATGTTTTGTTTCAACCCTATTTTTCAGTTCGATTATTTGGGCATCTTGACAAAAGCAAAGGAGGACTAGAATCACAAAAAGGCATGAGAGGGGAAGGAGGAATTGACCATCCTTATAACCTTTAGCCTAGGGGTTAGGGAATTCATCCAGGATATGGGATACCTAATTTATTGGTGGGGCAGGACAGAAAGGCTAATTAAGCCATTAGCCAGCACTTGCAAATAGGGGGAAAGCAGGCAATAAGGGAAGAGAGAGATTGCTCTCTCCTGCTTGTTACAGGAGCTGTGTATATTATGAAGTTGGTGGGAATACATTGGTAAATAAACTGCACAAGGTGTTGGACCAACACAAGAGTCTCTGCAGAGTTTGTAGACAGAGGGTATGTCTACAATACAGGATTATTCCGATTTTACATAAACCAGTTTTGTAAAACAGATTGTATAAAGTCGAGTGCACGCGGCCACACAAAGCACAATAATTCGGTGGTGTGCGTCCATGTACCGAGACTAGCGTCGATTTCTGGAGCGTTGCACTGTGAGTAGCTATCCCGTAGCTATCCCATAGTTCCCGCAGTCGCCCCCGCCCATTGGAATTCTGGGTTGAGATCCCAATGCATAATGGTGCAAAAACAGTGTCGTGGGTGATTCTGGGTAAATGTCATCACTCATTCCTTCCTCCGTGAAAGCAATGGCAGACAATCATTTTGCGCCCTTTTCCCCTGGATTGCCCTGGTAGACACCATAGCATGGCAACCATGGAGCCCATTTTGCCTTTTGTCACTGTCACCGTATGTGTACTGGATGCCGCTGACAGAGGCGGTACTGCAGCGCTACACAGTAGCATTCATTTGCCTTTGCAAGATAGCAGAGACAGTTACCAGTTATTCTGTACTGTCTGCTGTGCCATTGTAAATTGGCGATGAGATGACGGTTATCAGTCATTCTGTATCATCTGCTGCTGTCATGGGTGCTCCTGGCTGACCTTTGCTGAGGTTGGCCGGGGGTGCAAAGACAAAAATGTTGTATCTAAAAATAGTCAGTCCTGCCTAGAATATGAGGCAAGTGTACTAGAGAACCAGTGTACCAGAGAGCACAGCTGCTCCGTGTCAGATCCCACAGAAATGATGAGCTGCATGCCATTCTAGGGGGTGCTCTTGCAACAACCCCACCTGTTGCTTCCCTCCTCTCCCAACCCTCCTGGGCTACCGTTGCAGGGTCCCCCCCATTTGTGTGATGAAGTAATAAAGAATGCAGGAATAAGAAAAACTGACTTTTTAGTGAGATAAAATGAGGGGGAGGCATCCTCCAGCTGCTATGATAGTCCAGGCAGGACATTAAACGGTGGAGGGGAGAGGAGCCCAGCATCCTGCTGCTATGATAGTCCAGGCAGTACAGAATCTTTTCTTTAGACATGAAAGCGAGGGGGGGGGCTGAGGGAGCTCAGCCCCCAATTGCTATGATGAGGATGCTTACCAGCCATTCTGTACCATCTGCCGGGAATAACCGGGAGTCATTTCTATTTTTACCCAGGTGCCCCCGGCCGACCTCACCTGAGGCCGGCCAGGAGCACTCACGGGATCATGACAAGGACGGCTGCTAGTCCTTCTGCACTGTACCGTCTGCCACCGGGGAAGGGAGGGGAGAGGATGCTGCTGTTCAGTGCCACGGCACTGTGTCTACCAGCAGCATGCAATAGACATACGGTGACATTGAAAAAAGTCAAGAAATGATTTTTTTCCCCTTTTCTTTCATGCGGGGGGAAGGGGGGTAAATTGATGAGATATACCCTGAACCACCCCGGACAATATGTTTGACCCTACAGGCATTGGGAGGTCAGCCAAGAATGCAAATACTTTTCGGAGACTGCGGGGACTGTGGGATATCTGGAGTCCTCAGTCCCCCCTCCCTTCCTCCATGAGCGTCCATTTAATTCTTCGGCTTTCCGTTACGCCTGTCACATAGCACTGTGCTGTGGACTCTGTATCATAGCCTGGAGATTTTTTTCAAATGCTTTGGCATTTCATCTTCTGTAATGGAGCTCTGATAGAACAGATTTGTCTCCCCATACAGCGATCCGATCCAGTATCTCCCGTATGGTCCATGCTGGAGTTCTTTTTGGATTTGGGACTGCATCGCCACCTGTGCTGATCAGAGCTCCATGCTGGGCAAACAGGAAATGAAATTCAAAAGCTCCTGGGGCTTTTCCTGTCTACCTGGCCAATGCATCCGAGTTCAGATCACTTTCCAGAGTGGTCACAGTGGTGCACTGTGGGATACCGCCCGAAGGCCAATACCGTCGGTTTGCGGCCACACTAACCCTAATCCGATATAGTAATACCAATTTCAGCGCTAGTCCTCTCGTCGGGGAGGAATACAGAAACCGGTTTTAAGAGCCCTTTATATCGATATAAAGGGCCTTGTTGTGTGGACGGGTGCAGGGTTAAATCGGTTTATTGCTACTAAAATCGGTTTAAGCGCGTAGTATGGACCAGGCCTGAGACAGAAGTAGGATCAAGACTGCCCTTTTACAGAAGGGTAGAGTCCTAGCACTTAGTGCTCTGATCAGTCCTTGGCCAGTGGAACAGATTACTAGGAGCCATGTTTGCTAGTGTAATTTTAGAGCAGCCCTGAGGCATTGGCTCCAGCATTGCAGGGATGTAAGGAGGTGTAATGCCACCTCTCCTTCAGGTGCACTGAGTTCATCTCAGGATAGGATGACCAGATAGCAGGTGTGAAAAATCAAGACAGAGGGTGGGGGGTAATAGGCACCTCTGTAAGAAAACTCCCCAAATATTTAGACTGTCCCTATAAAACTGGGACATCTGGTCACCCTATATCAGGAGCACATGAGTATTCAACTCAGAATCTGCAGAACTGAGACTTTACTTCTAGAAAAGCTCCTTGCCCTCTTATGTTCAGAGAAGGGATCAAGGGAAACAGAAGGAGAGTCAAGACATGGAGGCATTGGAAATGACTAGGGAGCTGAGTGAGGGTAAAGAGCAGGGCCGGCTTTAGGAAGTGCGGGGCCCAATTCAAACAGTTTCGACGGGGCCCTGGCAGGGATGACTTAAAAAAAACCAACACATATGTAAAAAAAAAAGTGGGGCTTGTATTCTCTGGGCGGTGCACTGAGTTTTTGGCGGCACTTCAGCGGTGGGTCCTTCACTTGCTCCAGGTCTTCAGTGGCACTGAAGTACCCACTGCTGAAGTGTCGCCGAAGACCCAGAGTAAGCGAAGGACCCGCCGCTGAAGTGCCGCTGAAGACCCAAAGCGCCGCCAGGTGAGTAAAAATTAAAAACGCACCTCTAGCCAGGGAAGGGATTCTCACTGGGCACGGGGTCCTCTTAGGCACAGGGCCTGATTTGGGGGAATTGGTGGAATAGGCGTAAAGCCGACCCTGGTAAAGAGGACAGAAGCCAAGACAAGGGCCGGGGTTACCAGTTTGTTCCGAGGCCCCACTGTGTTTGGATGCTATAATTATCACATATTGCTAAAGACATTTGCTATTCTGCCTACTTGGGACTATTTATTTTTTACACCATTCTTGCATACCTGAAAAACTCATGTAATACGGCGATTGAGGACTATTTGAATAGACTAGCTTTGATATTTCTTCTGGAGTTGGCCCAAGACATGAATATTGCTAATTTACATTAGGAGACTGAAGAAAGTTAAGGCAAATCAACTAGAGGCATGAAGTCAATGTGCATAAGTTAAAGTGAATTCTCCCTCCCTTAAGGGAGATACTTTCATTCACACATAAAGTGGCCTTAGTTCCCTTAATTTAATTTTCCTCCAAGGAAGATTAATTTATAGTGAACTGAGACACGTTACTCCTGAGTGAGAACACCCACTTTGGGGTTTAATACTCTTTAACTTATGTGCATTGACTTCCTGCTTGAAGTTGATCACCCTAACTTTCCTGAGTGTCCCAGTGTAGACATTCCCTACGAAGCATATGGAGAATATAACTGTCCACTTTCCAGGACAGCCTGCATCTCAGACTGTGGCTTGTGTAAAGGATCAGATATGCAATTCATTGTCTTCCATAAAGATGCAGCTAGTTTACACAACCACCTATTTACATTATTATTACTTATTTGCATCCCCTTTAGAAAATCTTAGCAACATTGATGCTGTCTGCCTCTGTAAAACAGATATACTTATCTATGTCATTAGTGTGCTAATGTAAAATTTAATATTCAAAAAGCCTTTTGAAAGGCATGATATGAGGGCAATTGTTTGCTATTAAAATGAAAAAACTTTAACTCAGAGTTTTTAAATGCTCTGACAGGTTTTCCCCACCCTCTCAACTCAGATGTATATTTACTGTTTGATTTAATTGTGGTCCCTTTTAAAATTACAATCTTATGGTCCTTAAGTATAACATCCTTGCCTAAAATCTATTAAGAAACCCATTAATATTTAAGAACCAGTGCAAAGGAAAGCTTAGTATCTGGTGTGCATTAGTTTTCAGTGTGGTAACAGTAACCCAATATAGATATTTCCATTTGCTGAGGATGTTCCTGTTACTTGAACCAAAACCTCTGCTCTTTTAGTAATAGCAACTGGTGAACTTGCACCAATTTACTATTTCCTGCCCTTTTTTGTGTCTGGTTTTGTAATGGCAGCTGGACTGGTTTACTATTTTAAGACATATTTATAAATAACGCTTATGTTTACAGGAAAAAAAAATACCAGAGGCAGACTTGGATCTGAACCTGGGTTTGGATCTGATTGTTCTTCTTTAACATTTCTCTATCATGAGCTAAATACCCAGAACTTTGGAAAAGTTTGGATCCAAACCTGGATATTGAGCAACCAAGTTAAGGACATCCAGATCTAGGGTTTGGGATCTGTTCTTTCTTGAGAAGTAAAACTCTGGTCCAAAGCTCAGATCCATTGCTAGTAATAGCAATGAACATCAGCTCACATTTACTTTTCTCTTACAGCTGAGCTCTCCAACTTACCTATTCTGTCTGTTACATCAGCTGTCAACTGATCAGATTTATACTTGTTATGCTTTCATTTGCAGCAGAAAATGGGTAGTAAGTGTGGCATCTTTTCATTTTTCTTTTTCTTGTCACAAGCCTGAATGATTTAGGTGAAAGAAATGTTTGTCTAGCTATTGCTTAGGAACAAATAGTGGTGCTGAAATATCCCCTGATCACAGTGTAATTATGCCATCTACTGTTCTATTTCTAGTATCACATTTGAATTGTCTTGAGAAGTCTGTTCAGTGAGCACACTTAATATACTGACAGGTAATTTATAGACAAGCTGCATTTCTATGGAAGTAATGTCCAGCTTTTTGCATGAGGAAAGTATAGAATGCTCTTTTCCATTTTTTTTAAAGTACACATTTTAGTGAATCATTAAACATAATTTTCCTCATGTCTTCTTAATCCCTTGACAATCTTTTCAGTGACAAAGTCCTTACATATAAATGTAGCAATTGGATTATTCCTTTTTCCCTTTTCTAATTCAATCCCTCCAGATCAAGGTAAATTCCAGATTTGCAGAGAACTTGCACATTAATCTGACTGGATTCTGCCAGCATGTGACATTGTAATGCAATACAGACCGCTCAGGTTCAAAGATTGCTGGGGGGAGAGTGAGAAGAAAGAGGTGATAGAAAAGAGTCTTCCTTCCTCTGCTGCTTCAGGAGAACAGAACATGTGGTTCTGAATTGCCTGAAATACAGGACATCCTGACAGAACTCATCTCAGTCAATGGCTACTATTAATAGGACACTGACTTCCCATTTAATGGTTTGAATTTAATTTAAGTTAATGCAAGAAAATGAATATATTTTGGCACCTCTCTGAAAATGTTTGGCACTTAACACTCTTTTAACATAGTGAAGACCCTTATTTTCCAAAATGGCATCCTCCCTCCTCCCTGCCCCCAAAGGATGGATGGTCTTGTGGCTAGGGCACCAAATCGGGATATAGAAGACTTGCATTCCATTCCTGACTCTACTTCCTTAGTGACCTTGTACTAATCACTTAATTTCTATGTGCTGCAGTTCCCAGAAAGTGGGATAGTACTACTTCCCTACCTCACATAGAGATTGTAAGTATACAGTCATGTTTGTGAGGCATTGAAATACTGCGGTGTTGGCGATCATGTAAACAACTAGGGAGACAGAATGGACACAAACCATCTTGGAAGCTCTAAAATTCCACCAATTTTTTCCTTTTAACCTCTTAATCCTCTATCCTCCCAGCCAAGGCTGGCTGTGGACCCCAGGGTATTGCTTCTGAGTCAGAAGTATTACTTCAGAATTATGTATGTCCCCCCTTCTGTGATCTCGGAGACTCATTATATAGTTTCTCAGCACCTCCTGTCCTGCTGAAAAGAGCTCAGGAAACAAAGGGCTAAGCTAAGCAGGCAGTATGCCCCACTGCTTGGAAAGTTAGCTGTTCTGGGTTCTATTCCCAGCTCTACATTTGACTTGCGGTATCATCTTGGAGAAATCTCTTAACCCTTCTCCTTGCCCTCCTTTGTAAAGCACCTTAGGAGCTATGGATGAACAATGCTAAATATTATTATTGTTATAACTAGAGTCAAACTTGCGTCCCACTGGACAGGCCATATGACAGTAATTCATATGGCTTCTTTTTCTGAAAGCTGTATTAAAAGTGAACACATAATAGGGAGAATGCTATGATAGGGAAAAATGGTAAATTTTGGAAATACAGAGAGAGGGAGACTTACAGTAGTATCCTTGCAAATAATATTTTGGGTTCTGTCTGCAATCTAATGAATAAGATACTGGGATTAATGTGGGGTGTGTGAGTGTGTGAGGATTTTCATTTTGTTTTTGCAAACTCTGAGGTATCCTATTTTTGCCTTTGTTAGGAGAGTGGAATAATGGAAAGTAAAAAGCATTTAAAGTTTCCCTTGAACATTTGTGGCTTGACCTGAAACATAATTAATTCTTATCCCATTCTTAGGACTATTGGGAAAATTAGCTGTGACACTGCACCCCATATTTGTTATGGTAATATTATGATGATATGATTATGGCATAAGTATGCATTTTATACAAGATAAGTCATGTGAAGTGTCTTTTAAAAAGTTATGATTTGCTGAATATGATTATCCTATTAGTATGCATGTATCATTTTGTATCTGAAGTTATAAATGCTGACTATGTATCTGTACTTCAAATGAAGTTACACCTGGGTAACGCCCACTATACAAGATGCTTTTAGCCTAGATAGCTGGTTGGGAAGGGCCTATTCAGGGCAATGAGCCATTAGGGAAAACAATAGGCTTTACAAGAAGCTTATCTCCCACCTGGTAAGCCTTCCTGAGAACACTTGAGACAGCCTGTAAGTAATGACCGCAATGACTCTACAAGGACATGTGACCAGGCCACATGATTCCAGACTCCATCTTGGGATATCAGTGTTTTTCCACAAACTGGTCTGGGAACTGAACTTTGAAACAAAGTGTTCCCTCCCTATCCTAAAGCTAGATAAAGAAGGGAGTGACATCATCTGTGGTTCTTCAGTTCCCACACAGTAAGAGACATCTGGAAACTCCTGAGGAACAAAGACTGAACTGGGAGTAATGCTGGACCCAGGCTAAAGGGATTTCTAGCCTGTGTATAAAAGACCTGGGGATTCCAAGCTATAAAGCAAGGGCAGCTTGTTGCATAAGAATCTGCAGCCTGCCTATCTCATCAGCCAGGGTGAGAATTTGCTAGTTCATATCCTATCTTTCTAGTATCTTAGACTTAGTTTGCATTTTGTTTATTTACTAGGTAATTTGCTTTGATCTGTTTGCTATCACTTAAAATCTATTTTTTGTAGTTAATAAATTTATTTTGGTTTAATCCAAACCAGTGAGCTTTGACTGGAGTGCTTGGGGAAAATCTCTGCTTGGTTACAACAAGTGTGCATTGCTTCCTTCACATTGAGGGAGAGGCAGACTGGATATTAAACCCATATACTGGCCAGCTTTGAACAGAGAAGGACAGTACTGCTTTGGGGTCCTAGGCTGGGAAGCTGCTGGTTAGAAAGCCTGCATGTAACTGCAGCCGGGTGTGTCCCTACCTGTGTGAATGCTGGTGACAGTGCAGGCTGGAGGGCTTTGCAACTTGTCACAGCACCATAGTGTGAGAGGGAGCCCAGGCTGGTGGGTCACAGGGCTTAATGGTACCCCAGTTCCAGATTGTACTCCAGGGGGAACCTGTCACATTAGCATTTAAAAAGAATCTGCAAACCCCAGTGCATATTCATAGGAAAAATACACATAGAAGCATACAGCAAACCATCCACTGTATTGCAAACATATATATACTAAAGCATGCAGTATACCAGTCTCATCATGACAAAAATTTATTTATGCCAGCAAGCAAAATCCCATTTAAAAAATTCATACAAGAGCACAGAATAAGTCCATTTCTATTGCAAATATACGTAAAAGAAAATGGCAGATCCCACTAGAGCTGGCCTGGGTTTAACAAATCCTTATCACATAGACACAGGGAGATTTCTTGGTGTTTAGGGAAGCAGTCCCCAACTTCCCCAAGGAACAACAGAGGAATACAGAAAATCGATGGGGTGGAGGGAGTGCAAGGTAACAGTGAGGGGGAAAATCTGTTTATGGCCTAACTACTTCCTAGACTCATTACAGCTCTGTGTATATTGTTTATTGAAATTGTTCCTCTGAGGCAGGGTTATACCCATTATATACCTGCCTCATGAAAGTGAGAGGCAAGATTTTGATATCTCTAGCTGATTATTCCAGACCTAGCTTCTGTTAAACAGACTCCATAGACCAAGTCAATGCTGCTCTGACCTATGAATCCAGGCTTACCATGCACCCGGGCTAGCACTGCCTACTAACAAAGAACAAGGGACTGACTGGCTTTCATTTCATGGAAGTTTCTTGGTTTAATACCTTTTTTGTATCTCTGACATTGGGAAATATCTTTCAGGTTTTTGTTAGACTAAGGGATTCTAGCCTATATAAATACACTGATGTTATTTCTACACTACCCGCCGGATTGGCGGGTAGCGATCAATCCCCGATAGCTCTGCCGTCGACTCCGGAACTCCATCATGGTGAGAGGTGGAAGCGGAGTCGACAGGGGAGCGGCAGTGGTTGACTCACTGCCGTCCTCACGGCCAGGTAAATCGACCTAAGATACGCAGACTTCAGCTACGCTATTCACGTAGCTGAAGTTGCGTATCTTAGGTTGACTCCTTCCCCCGACCCCCTGCCCGGTGTAGACCTAGCCTAATAGAAAGAGGTGTCAGTGTCTCCAGAAAGAAAAAACATACTCCAGTTGACAGAAGGGAGGAAAGAACTGAGGGATGGGTTTTATGGGGCTTTTCCAAAGTGTTTCAGGACAGCGTTAATGTATATGGCATGATCTTTTGTGATTCTCACCACCTATGTGCAGGCTTTGCCTGAGCTTTCAGACCCCCACACTATGAACTATGCAGAAACTCCAATATGCTGCATGGTGTATTAATGTGAAATTAAAGCTCATTGATTGTATTATAAGAGCTTTAGTGACTATGGCTTTGGTATGGAAATAAAGGGAAAATACCAGCATGACATAATTTTATGGAAGAGGCAAGATCATTGAGCAAGTACAATTGCTTTGCATTGATATTTCTCTCTCTCTCTCTCTTTCTCTTTAGCCATACGCTGCCTCTTTCTAACTCCTGACATTCTGAGTTTTATTGTATTTCCATTGACTGACTGCCAGGATATCTACTAATGAGGGCAGAGGGGATCTGGAGCCGGCTTAGTTGAACATATCCAATAAGCTGTTAGTAGCTTCAGCAGATGCTTTTTTGTCATTTAGACTCAATAGATTTGCCTCTTAGGAGGTATAGCCAGCATGAAAGAGAGGCCTGGAAACTCATTGCATAGCAGGGCATAGGCAAACTCTTCATAGTTTGTGTTAGAAACTGGTTATTCAAATCTGAGCCACAAGAGTCATCTGAACAAAATGAGCTTCAAACCAATTTTTTGCCATGAGTTGCTCAGAGCAGAGGAAGAACTCCTCATCACCCTGGCTCTGTTCCCATCCTCTGTACCTGGTGAAGGTTCAAGTGAGGACTCTGAGCCAGGGATCTGCAGTGATAATACTAGCAGTAGAACTTAGTGGTTGCTGAGGCTTTTTTGGGGCCCTGATTTTCCCACCAATAGGAAGAGCAGCACCAGCACTTGACAGGGGAAGAGGATGATGTATCCCAGCTGGGAATCACCAGTTTGCCTCTACTCTTCTAAAGAATGGTCCGTTTTCCTTGCCAGTTCCTCCTGCCCTCCTGGGTGAGAGAAACATGGAGACCATCCCTCCCATCCACCCAACCTCCTCTTCAGTACAGTGGAGGGGGCAGAAGGACACACCTGAGTCTCCATCCTTGGGGGGAACCACAGAGAAATAACCATATTTAGGTTATGCATACAGTTTCTCTTCCAAAATCTGTTATAAATACAGCAGATGGTTAAAAATTTTCTAGCGAAGAAACTCCCTGCCCTCACCCCTTTCTTGTATCCCATCGTTATAAGATGATGCAATGTTGACACACATCACCAAGATTTCTGATGACAGCCAGTAAAATGGATGAGCTCCTCCTTCCATTTTGACCATTGATTGCTGTGCTGTGATTTGCTGGAGGCTGTGGTGATTTTTGTACATGCATGCTTAAGAGCTTTGCAAACAGAGTTTGTTACAGGTGTTTGTGGACGTTTAAGTTGGAATTTGAGGGTTTGTAGAAGTTTGAGACTTTCATTTTGTGAGCTCTAGAAGTCAGTTCATTTGCTGCTAGAGGCTGTTGGTTTCAGGGAGCTGCTCCACAGCAGGGACAGACAAGACTGTATCATGCTTACGGCAGATAGTGGTGAGGTGCTTCACAAACCTGGGTACTCTTGGGGAGCATCACAGTTGTCTAGTGGATTGGTATTAGGGCTAGGAGCCAGGAACTCTTTAGTTCTTCGGGGGGCGGGGGGGGGGGGCGGAAAGAGTCACTTAGTCACAAGTCATCAGTTTTCTCATCTGTAAAATGGGGATAATATTTCCCTACTTTCCAGATGTTTTGAGGGGATTAAAGTGCAGCACAAACATTGAAAATGGGAAGTTAAAATGTAAAAGTGATGTTACTGTTAAAAGTTCACAAAGTGGCAACAGGCTCAAACTACAGAACACTGCATAGCAAGCACTTGTATATGAGAGGCCTTACTGTTGCCCTAAAAATTACCATAAATTTGGTCTGTATTATGGCCCATGCAGGGGTGAAAGTAACTTACAGGACTTACCGGTACTGCTGGAGTCCAGAGGGGGCGTGGCCTCATCTGGAAGAGGTGTGGCCTCTCAAGATTTAATGGCCCTGGGGAACCAGTTGTGGCTGGGAGACCCAGAGCCTTTAAATCAACCAGGGGCTCCCAGCTGCAGAGGTGGCTGGGAGCCCCCTGGGACTCAGGGGCAAATTAAAGGGCCTGGGGCTCTGGCCGCCGGGGGAACCCTGAGCTTTGCGGGACTGGGGCAGGGATTTAAAGGGCCCAGAGCTCCTGCTGCTGAGGGAAGTCTGGAGCCCTTTAAATCCTGGCCCCAGCCCGGCCACCAGAGCCGTGGCTGGGATTCAAAGGGCTCTGGGCTGCCCACAGTGGCGGGAGCTTTGAGCCCTTTAAATCCCTGCCCCAGCCCAGCCACCGGAGCCGCGGCTGGGATTCAAAGGGCTCTGGGCTGCCAGCAGTGACGGGAGCTCTGAGCCCTTTAAATCTCAGCCACAGCCAGGATTTAAAGGGCTCTGGGCTGCCTGCAGCGGTGGGGAGCGCTGAGCCCTTTAAATTCTGGCCCCAGCCCGGCCACCGGAGCCACGGCCGGGATTTAAAGGGCTCTGGGCTGCCTGCACCTCTGACTGTATGTATGTGTATGTGTATGAATGTGTCACAAACAATGCATCTGCAGCCTGCCACCTACCAGCAGTGACCCCAGCAACCCGCCCCTGTGGGCTGCTGCCTGCAGAGAGCCAGCTGGTGCCGCTGTACTGGGTCTGCCAAGTAATAAGTAACCAAGGCAAAAACCACAGCCAGCCAGCCAGGGAGGGAGCCGGGGGGCGGGGAGGAAGTCAGGAGTGAATGAAGGACAACTGGAATGGCCTTCATGAAATATACAAGATATTTAGAGAAAGTTTGTCAATTTCAGCCTCTGCACTCTGCAGGCAGGACAAAACAAAAAGAGACCTGAGATTGCACCTGATGACCTAAGGACATTTCAGGTGTTTAAATCAATATATAAAGAGGGTGGATTGGAATGAAAACTACTATTTCTTTCAAAGGAGGCACAATAATTTCCCTGAATATTTGGTTTTCCCCTCCAATCCTTTTGTGGTTTTGTCTATGGGGGCTATTTGCTTTCCCTGTGAATCTTTAGTTTCTTTAGCAAAATTGCTTTGCCCAAAATAAACCCTAATCATCATGACACATCTTTCCACCATGTTCTCCATGTTTTTTGTGTTGTTTGTTTTTTTTTAAACAGTAACATTTTCAAAGAGGATCTGCAAGCAGTCTGGACATCACAACCATGATCCTCTTCTGGGGAGGGAATGGGATAGATTTGAACTTGGAAATGGTTCCTGATTTTGATTGTTTTTAGGAGATCCCCTCATCCCAGGGGCAGAAAAGAACTGCCCCTGCCATGGTCACACACACCCAACAACAACTGGGAGTGAAATTAACAAGGATGCCGGAAACAGCTCCTAACTCTGGGCACTGAACTGCACAGGGAACAGCTGAGTTTAAACTGTTCTTTTGCAGGCAGCAGCAGCAGGCATCTCAGCCAGTCTCCCTACTGCAAGCTAGAGCCTAGAGCAGGGGTAGGCAACTTATGGCATGGATGCCGAAGGCGGCACGCGAGCTGATTTTCCGCGGCACTCACACTGCCTGGGTCCTGGCCACCAGTTGGGGGGCTGGGGTTTATTTGCACTGGGTACAGGAGGTAGCTGGTGTCCTGCACAGGGGACAGTAGTGAATAGGAAGGTGGTGAGCTGCTGGCGGGGGGGGCGGTCCGCGTAAATGCCGGCCTGCAGGTGAGGGGTGGGGGAAACGCACCACGGGGCTGGCTGCCTGCTGGAAAGGAGTGAGGGGAAACCATAGCTCACCGCGGGGCTGGCTGCCTGCTGGAAAGGGGGGGTGGAGACCGGAGCTCACCGCGGGGCTGGCTGCCTGCTGGAAAGGGGGGGTGGAGACCGGAGCGCGCCGCGGGGCTGGCTGCCTGCTGGAAAGGGGAGGTGGAGACCGGAGCTCACCGTGGGGCTGGCTGCCTGCTGGAAAGGGGGGATGGAGACCGGAGCTCACCGCGGGGCTGGCTGCCTGCTGGAAAGGGGGGATGGAGACGGGAGCTCACCGCGGGGCTGGCTGCCTGCTGGAAAGGGGGGGTGGAGACGGGAGCTCACCGCGGGGCTGGCTGCCTGCTGGAAAGGGGGGTGGAGACCGGAGCGCGCCGCGGGGCTGGCTGCCTGCTGGAAAGGAGGGGGGGGATACCGGAGCGCACTGCGGGGCTGGGGTGGGACCGCGAACCTGGCGCCCTGCACTCAAGTATCCCTAAATTCTCAACAGGATTTCCTATTGCCAGATATATCACTGCTGCATGTTACCTGGGAAGAGAGGGAGGGTCTTCTACAGCGATGTGGATTCCGCCCTGGCCCCTATGCAGCTTGCCTGTGTGCAGCCATGGTCCCCCGGATCGGACGAGTTAGCCTGACCGGGACAAGGATCACGGTGGCTCTCCCTATAAACTTGCGCAAGCACATTGCCCACGCTCTGACTGCAACTTTTCAAGAGATTACCGAGGCAGATTACAGAGACGTGATAGAGCAAATCAATGGGCTATTCCACGTTTAGGCATGCATGCAGGCAGCCATAACCCAAACCCTCCTCTCCCAAAACATAAAAATCTGCTTACCCCGAGCACGCTCCTCAGTTTCTTCCTCACCATCAACTTCCTGCTGCTGCAACTGGCTAGCCTCCTCCTGGCTTGAGAAGAGCTCCTGGCTGCATGTGTACTGGGACTCCGGGGTGTCTCCTTCCACGCCAGTAGCCTCACTGTCGCCATCCTCTACAACCTCCCCCACTTCTCCCTGCTCTGAACTCTCCATCGTGCTCCTAGGATTGGCAGTGGGGTCACACCCAAGTATGGCATCCAGCTCCTGGTAAAAACGGCAGGTCTTGGGGGCAGCTCCTGAGCGGCGATTTCCCTCACGAGCTTTGCAGTAAGCACTCCTCAGCTCTTTTATTTTGACCCTGCACTGCAACGCGTCCCATTCATGGCCCCTTCTCAGCAAGGACTGTGATATCTGCCCATAGGTATCATAATTTCTCCGCTGGAGCGCAGCTGTGCTTGCACAGCTTCCTCACCCCTAACACTGATGCGGTCCTGCAGCTCGGAACTGTTCCATGCTGGGGCTCGTCTGGGGCGTGGAGGCATGGTCGCTGATTGATTGAATGATTGATTGCACTCCACACCTGGCTGAGCCTACAGGAAGGGGATTTTTAAAATTCCCGGGGCATTTAAAGGTGGGGTCAGCTGAGACCAGGGCAGTGGAGTGTGCATGGTTACCAGAGAGGCTTCTAAGGTATGCTGGGATACCTCCTTATACCCCGGAGGTCAATAAAAGTGCTGGTGGGCGTCCACACTTGCTGACCAGCGCTGGATTACCAGCGCTGGAATCCCTACACCCGAGGCTCGACCGGGTGTACAGCCAGCGCTGCAACCAGGGAGTTGCAGTGCTGGCCGTGCTTTGCAAGTGTGGACACATCCTAAGTTGCAGCGCTGTAACCCCCTCACCAGCGCTGCAACTCTCTAGTGTAGCCATGGCCTCAGATCCCATCCCGTCCAACATCCCATCACCAACCACTGGGCATACTTATCTGGAGATAAGAAAGATATAGATAAGATATAGAAAGAGACCTTTTAAAAATGTTAAAATCTATTACTGGCACATGAAACCTTAAATTAGAGTGAATAAATGAAGATTCGGCACAGCACTTCTGAAAGGTTGCTGACCCCTGGCCTAGAGGAAAACCCCTGCTGGGGGGGGGGGGGGAATGGGGAGGAATGCAGAACCTTGTCTGCAGCCTGGCTGGAGGACGGGGAGGGAGGAGATGAGAAACCAAGTGAGTTTTCCCCTTCCACCTGCTTTTATTAGCTCTGGGTTTAAGCTGTGCAGCCAAATGCTTGTATTTGTTGTGTATATTAGTATTGGAGAGAGCCCCTCATTCCCGGGGCAGAAAAGGACTGCCCCTGTCATGGTCAAACACACCCTCCCCTCAACCCCCTCCCCCCAGCTACTGTAAGTGAAATTAACAAGGATGCCAGAAACGTAGCCCTGGGGGCTGAACCATCAGGGAACAGCTGAGTTTAAACTGTTCTTATGCAGGGAGCAGGCTTCTCTCTCCCTCCCTCAGTCAGTCTCCTTTTCTTACTGGCCCGTACCACCTTAATTTCACCTCTGGACCCATGTATCAAAAGAAAAAGAGAAAAATACATTTCTGGAACTCTTTGACTTTCTCTCCAGGTGTTGGCAGGCTGTGGAGTGTTCTAAACGTAACAATATAGTGCCTGTAGCTCCATTTCAGATGCTTTCCAATATAAATGAAATTTCAGGATGCTCTGGCCTCTAAAGAGCAATTTAGAATGTCCAGAGATTGATGTTCTGACAACAGACTCCTGTTTGTAAAGTTTTGGTGGATAATTATTTTTATTTCTTCACATTGCAGCAGCACTCACTGTTCTTGCTGCAGTATAATTACATACCAAAAAGACAGTTTCTGCCCCAAAGGGTTTATAATATAGGTAATGTGAATATAGACAGATGAATACAGGTGGAGCAGATAGATGAGGAAGCACAAAGAAGCAATATTAGTCAGAATGACAGACCATGGTCTCATCACACTAGCTGCCTAAACATTTGTCAAGATTTATGTAGGCATCACAGCAAGAGGTTTTATTTAAGGAGGGATTTAGAAAAAAATTATTTATTTGTGGTAAACAAAGATATTAAAATCCCATCATTTGCACCCATATTGCCTCCCACTCTCACCCTTCCTCCTCAAGGGTCATCATAAGAGTTTGAACCTAGCAGCTAACGAGCTTCATCACAGACCTCTGCCACTTCACCTAAAGGAGTAGTAATTGCCCTTTATGAGAGCCAGCACTAGAGAGGGACTTGACATAAACTTTGCCAGCGGCTCATGTAATCTACTTGCTTTTACACAAGCATTTTAACTACAGTCCAAAGGGAAACAATGGCGAGGAGGAATGGATTTGTTTGAAGCATCTGTTTTCTGCACATCTGCAAAGGGGACTCAGCTAGAAATGTCTAGAAGAGTATGGAATTTACTAAGCATTCTTGATAGTTTTTCATGAAGCCATATAGAAAGCCACCATTACCAGCAAGCAGTTCTTCATGTCTTACACATCCTGAGTCTGAGAGCTGAGCCAATCAGACCTTTGGGTGGGGAGGGTAAGGGTAAATGTGCTATTAAGGGTACTAGTGAATTAGCTGCTGCTGATGCAAGGCCAGAAGGTGTGTCTGCTGTCATGGCTGACTTTCCACATCTGTATCATTTTGGCTATGGGCAAGATTTCCATCTCATCACAGCAAGTCAGCTATTACCACAGGACAGAATGCTGATAGCTAGAAGAATTGACTGGCTAGGCTTTCTGTTTGCTGAGAAGACAGAAGACATCACAGTTTCATTCCAGTTCTGAAGAATGCAGGTGAATCCAGATGCTCTAGACTGAAAAATCATTTCTAAAGAAGTTCAGGGAATATAGTGTGTGTGTATGTGTGTATACTGTGCCTAAGTAAAGAAATGTAAATGTTATGGTGAAACCCTATTTTGAGATTGAGATATAACAAACCAGACTTGCATGTCATCAGTGCGCATTGTATAAGCAACAGAAAGTTTGAAGATCTGCATTTGAACAGATTGTTAGGTAGTAAGTCTATGTAACTTTTCAGACGAAAGTGGGTAGAGTATTTCAACTAATGTTTAAAACATTTCATTGTTTGATTTAAAATCTTACTGTTTGTATCTTAAGCAATGGCTTTGGGTTTGACTCTGTGTAATGCTTCCTGAAAAGACCGAACACTGTCTTGTGCTTTAGCAGAGAATGTACAGGAGATGTAGGAAATGTGCAGAGAAAAGCATATGTCACTGTACGTGGCCTTTATAGATTTAACAAAAGCCTTTGACATGGTTAGTTGATCAGAGATTTATACTGTTCTGAAGAAGTTTGGTTGTCCACCTATATTGTTAAACCTTGTGAAATCCTTACATGATGGCGTGAAGGCAACTGTAATGTATGAAACCTAACAGTCTGACTCTAACATGAACAAGGGCATGAAGCAGGGTTGCATACTGGCTCCTACTCTGTTTAACATTTACTTCTCATCTCTGCTTCAGCATGCATTCTGTGATGTTTGAGATGGTGCCTATCTTAGCACTAGACATGATGGAGGTTTGCTTAACATTGCAAAGTTCAGAACTAAGACGAAGGTGAAGGAGATCAACATAAGAGACCTGTTGTTTGCAAGTGATGCAGCCCTTGTGGCTCACAGTGTTGATGCATTACAACTTATTACCAAGTTCTTTTACTCATGCAAAATCTTTGGGCTAGCAATAAGCTTGAAGGCTGTTATCATGCACCAAGGCTCTTCAGAACCAGTTCCAGATATCACCTTAGATGGTACTGGATGTTGTTAACCAGTTTTGCTACCTTGGCTTTAATGTTACCAGCAATGTAGATCTTGAGGCTGAGCTCACTAGTTGAATTGGCAAAGCAGCCAGGAACTTTGATCTTTTGCAAAACAGAGCCTGCAACAATAACAAATTGTCAACTAAAGTGAAAATCTGTATTTGAGACGTGTTTTAATCCACTCTTCTATATGGCTCAGAAACATGGACAACTTATGCCAAATATACCAAAATACTAAACAGCTTTCATATTAGATGCTTGCATAACATTCTTTGAACAAGATGGCAAGAGGGTAACAAATGTGGAAGTGTTAAATCATGCTGGTATGTCATTCATGGGAATGTTTATTAGTAAGAAACTAATGGCTTGGACATGTAAAGCAAATGCTGGATTACAGGATCCCAACGAGTGTGCTGTACTCTGTAGCTTGTGAAGGGTCTAGAAAAAGAGGCAGACCACTGCTTGGATTTCAGGATGCTTGCAAAGATGACTTAGTATCCTTTGGTATCACTTTGGATGATTGGGAAAGGGGTTTTGAATGCTGTTCAGCAGAGTCAGCTTGTAGATGGAGCAAGGCATTGCAAGGCAAACTGGATCAAGCTTTGTGATGACCAGCGTCAGAGAAGGAAAGAATCTGCTGCTCAGCTTTAGAGTATTGCTAGTGTGTGGGTGTGCTCTACCTGTAGACAGGATTGTCCTTTGCACATTGGACTCGGCAGCCATCAAAGAACTCTTTGACGCATACACCATGCTCTGTAAAGAGAGATGGTGCCTATGATACAAGAGGTGCAGGAAAAGGTGTCTGTAAAGTAGTTATACATAATTTACTTTGAGGTTACATTATACTTACACAGGTATTTACTATATAGTAAATAATGTTTGGGATCAGAAATCCTGATTTCTATTCCTGGCTCTGAAGGAGAGTGTAGCTTAGACATACAGCATAGCCAAGTACTTAGATTTGGCACATTCATGCTGAAAGACAGTGCAACAGAGTGGAGTAATTTGAGTCGTCCATATTAAAAACAGGTTTTATCCCATGACTCCTAGAAGTGATGTTATGCAACTTCTCATGTAACTAGTATGAGGCTTTGCTTAATCCTAAAGGCTGTGAAATGTACAGAAATATAAACCATGAGTGGGAGAATTGAGATTTGAACTTCTAGTGTGTTGACTCCCAGCTCAATGGACCTTCATTAAGATAGATTGTATTGTGTGTGTAAGGAGATGGGGGGCAAAAGTTGATCACCCACTGTCATGGTTAGAACACTGCCCTACATGGAGTAGGAAGCCTGATTCGGTTAAAATGCAGAACATACTGCAAAACCAGTATACTTAAGGGCTTCACTCTGGGCCTGAGAGTTGTCCATTTCCTGCCTCCTTCCAGTTGTCCAGTATATGTCGTCTAGGGTGACCACAGCACATGTGAAAAATCAAGATGGGGAGTGGGGGGTAATAGGAGCCTATATAAGAAAAAGACCCCAAAATTGGGACATCTGGTCACCCTAATGTCCTCACTATTTGCACCCCAAAACAATCACCACTCCACATCAGCCAAACTGTACATCAAAATGTCATCTGATCTGTCTGAAAGATGTGCCGTTCTGCTAGTGCTCTAAAAACAATAATGACTTCTTTTTCCTCCACAGGGCCAATTACATGGTGGTGTATATCCTCAAAATAAATAATGCCCCAATGGAGGCTGTTTGAGCTAAAATGTTAACTGTTGTAAGGAAACATATTTATACTGATATCAGAATAATTGTGTTGATTCTTAAAACAAAGCCCCAATTTTTTTCGACAGGAGCAAAAATAGAGAAAGCAGATGGCCTAAAGAGTGAATAGGGGATTTCCCTGATGACTGGATGGTGTTTCCCTATAATTTGCAAAACGATGTGAAGTTCTAGCTATACGATATGGTAAATTTTGCAGTTTTGCTTTAAAATCTCAAAACATTGTTGTCCCTTGTGGTAAGAGTGGACAGATCATAAGAAAGCATATGCAAACTAAATGTTGTTCTAAAATTATTTGAGCACTGCAGAGTATTAGCAGTCAATTTGTACTCCATCTAAAACAGCCTGATGACCTGTAATGACTAGGATTTGAATCCCATAATCTGAATTTACTTAGCAGGATAATTAAATATTTAAAGTCAGTTCATTTAGGGGTTAGAACAGATTCTCTCTCCACACTCAAAGATTTCTGTTTCTTTTATTAGTATGCACTGCTGTACATCCTCAATTTTTATTATAGCTTTTCTTTCAAATCTCATATCTCTGCCTTTGCCATAGCAATTAGGACTCTGAAGAGCTGTCGTTGTCCTAGGAACTGAGGGAAAAGAGAAATTATGAAACACTGAATAAGACAAAATGGGTCTAGTCCTCACTGCAGTGGAGAAAAGCACTCAGAAAAGTTAATTAAGCTCAGGAAATAGACAGCAAGATAATTAAGATTAGGCCTAATTTTACACGGCAGGCATTCTGTGCTGTTTTTACAAGAGACTAAAGAGACATCATGCAGAGAAACTCCAGGCCTTCAGTCAGATTCTCAAAAGATTGTTATGGCTGATGTTAAACAGATAGGCAAACTAATGCTATGGGGGCAAATGTTTCTTTTTTACATGTTGTTTAATATAAAATTGTGCCATAAATGTAAATAAGAAATGAATAGGGAATTTATTATTACTGATAACTAGATATCTAAATGGTTTTTCAGCAAGGAAACAAACATTTAAAAAATTGGATGTGGTTCATCTGTCAGATTAAAACTTTGTGTACATTACTGCAGTTTACTGCATTCTGGAAAATTACTGAGATATCTCTTTCATTTTGATTAAAGCTGGCACGCAGTGTCTGTTTTCCTGCCATTGGGGTTTTCAAACAAATATGTCACACTACACACAGGCAAGGTGTGTTCCTAGCACTGCACATCAGCAACAAAAGAATCCCTTTTGGGGTTGGAGTGGACTTTGCAATGGCCCTTTATCCAGTGTAGTGTTTTATAACCAGACACATGAAAATACTTGAAGGAGATGAAAAATGAAGTAAGAATGCAGAATAAGGTATACTCATTACCTGTAGTATGCAGGGTACTTATTTGATGTTTTTTGAAATGCTTCTAAGTCTGTGTATAACAAATTACTCTGTCCTTTATTTGTGGTTAATATTTTAGATACCAGTTCTGCATTCTGGCAGGATTGGGCCCAAAGGTTGTAATTGTGTAACCCCTCTGTAGATTTTGTGGTCACTTATAGGAAATAACTGCATAATACATTTTCTTTAAAATTGAACAGTCTGTCACTGATATTTTTAATCCACTATTGTTTGTGTTGTGCATGTTTTCTCAATCTGTAATCTCTCTCAATTTTGCTATTCTTCCTGAGATAAAAGGTCATCTCTCCTGTGGAAAGAGCTGTTCAGTGAGAGTGACTTGATTTTTTTTTTCTTTCTAAAAACCATGATATTCACTCTTATTCAAATGTAGCTTAATAAAGATGTAGCTAACTGTGGAGTTTTATTCCATTAGGAAGTAAAAGGGTTGGAGAACACTGTGTGTACCCAGAGGGCATTTCCCTTTGAATCTGGATTTATTCATTCTGATTTATGCTGAAGATAAAGGGTTTTTTTCAAGATTCTTAAAGAAATTAATAAGGACCAATAGGCAATTTAGATATGATGAGAAATCATGAGATTTAAAAAAAAATCTGGCAGTTAAAAAAAACTGAATTTCAGGGAACTAAAGCCACCTTTTATTGGAGCCCTATCTCCTCCCTTTCACCACATTGCTACATGCATTTGCAGTGGCAGGGAATTAGATTAGATAACCCAATACATTGGTGAACAAGTGTGCCCTGATTGTGTCTTGCTCTCCCAATGCTACAAGTAATCCAGCGTTCCCAACTCTTAGAATTATAATGCAAGTCTTGTGAAATTTGATGTTTTTTCTTAAATCCTGGCTCCTGAACTTGTATGTGAGAATTTCAACTTTCATTTTACAAAAAGTGAGTATCTAGACCTCCAGATTGTGGGAGGAAAAAAGCTTGAAGACATAACCCAAGTGCACTCTGAAGGCTCAGAAACCAGAACACACACGAGCCCCTTGATGTGTTGTGTGTGTGTTGTTTGTTTTTTACTCATGATTTTAACCCAATGTCATGTTGTTGTTTTTTTTTTTGTTAAGCCTGACTTACGATTTTTGAATGCTTGGGGTTAGCTATATTGAACTACACAAGTGATTCCTTTAGTGGAGAGTGACTTTTAGATGGATGGATTAAAAAAGAAGGATTTTCACAATAGGTTTAAATTTCCACAACCTGGATGTTAGGACTATTCATTTATAGAAATGGCGTATATAGTATTATGTTCTACGTGTCTGAATTCTGCTTATTGACTGGGGTATATTTGTATTTCCATGAATGGGATTTAGTGTGGCCATGGGCACTAAGCATTGTAGTGTTCTATATATTCTTTCATAACAAACTTACTCAATGTACACGTCAAAATTAATTTAACTCTCAGCGTTATGAGCTCACCTGCCCACTCAACATCAGTTTGTGGTCTTTTCCCTAATGATTATTACACAAAAAGCAAAGCAAGTACTTTCATTTTAGACAAAGAAAGAAATAGTCTAAAATCTCCATGAGAGAGAAGTATGTGTCATATACTGTAAAATCTTAGATTGGCTCACAGCTTTGCTAGGAGACAAGCAGGCTCACTTACGTTTAAAGATGCAATATCAGGAAAACTATAATTGCTAGTTCATACAGCACAATGCTGTAGGATGAAGGACGTCTGCATGTTGTGTTCTCCTACTTGAAATCATGGAGTTGTTACAGGGAGTGAAGTGGCCTGGTTAGATTTTTTGTGACATTAGGAGATGTGAAGAGAGCATCTGTCCTGATAGTAGAACACCCAATCAACATAGGATTTCCTGATGTCTGGGAAATGGGATATATTTGCTACAAAACTCTCTGGTTAGATTTTCTGATGTTGGCAGGGTGGGCTGGGGCATCCCTCAGTGATGCATGAGCTTCAGAATGGAAGAGCAGACCTAATCGTCACTCTTATGTGACATGGTTAATGTCATGGTTACATGGTGAGCTGCATCTTGGAGCCCTTTGTATCAAGTGCAAGCCTCCATTGAGAGATTTGACTTTCTGCATCTCTCTCCAGGTGGAATAACACAGTCTGACCATGGGCACCGGCTTCCTTCTTCCCAGCCATATTATCTCAAAAAGTCCAGCTAAGTTTGGCAACTCTAAGCCTTTTCCTCCAAGAGCCTGTGACAGCAGCTGATGAAAATGATTTAGAGTAAACCATTATTTATTTCTTCACCCGCAGCAAGAATAGTAAATGCTTAAAATAATAAAGACTCTAAACACACATTTTCCCTTACTAAATCCTTAATCTCTGAGAGCTTTTGTAAGTTCCAGTTATCTCCATCTCTGGCTTTAAGAAGCTGATTGTCCTGTTCACAACATGTGTGCACGCTCTTTCTCTGTCTGTCTCTCTGGCTACGTCCAGACTACCTGCCGTATCGGCGGGTTAAAATCGATTGCTCGGGGATCGATATATCGCGTCTCATCTAGACGCGATATATCGATCCCCGAGGGCGCTTATATCGATTCCGGAACTCCATCAACCCCAACGGAGTTGCGGAATCGACAGGGAGAGCTGCGAACATCGATCCCGCGCGGTGAGGACGGGTGAGTAATCCGATCTTAGATATTCGACTTCAGCTACGTTATTCACATAGCTGAAGTTGCATATCTAAGATCGATTTCCCCCCCGTAGTGTGGACCAGCCCTCTCTCTCTCTGTCTCTGTCTCAGGGAGTCTGGGTGTCACACTCCCACTCTGCATCCTCACAGACAGAATTTTTAAAGTTTAGGAGCCTCTTTAGTCCCAGGCTTTGGTTATGGAATCAAGAATCTTGCGTTCTAGGCTTGGTCTTCCTCTTCATTTGTTTGATTTCTTAGCATTTTTTAAAAACATTAGGAGTAAAGGTGGACTATGCTGCGAATGCATGATTGACTAACTTTAAAATGTTTTATCTTAACTTTGTGTTTCCTAGGAGTATGCCACTTGATTTTTGGTTAATTACAACGTAACTGTAATGTTTAACTTTAAGATACTGATATATTTATACTCTCAACCTTAACTCCATTTGAAGGTCATTTTTTGTCTGGCAATATCTAGTTAAGTTAGTCAAGTTAAACATTACAATTACATTGTAATTAACCAAAACCCAAGTGGCATACTCCTAGGAAATGTAAAGTTAAGATACTACATTTTTAAGTAAAATGTAGTGAGGGTACCCGAACAACCTTAGCTTTGCCCTCTAATGATGATCTGCAATAATTGTACAATTATGAAAGAGGCATTTTAGGATTTGTGATCCCAGATTATATTAAACTGATTTTTAAATCTGCATAAGAATATAGTTTATTCTTTAAATAAGAATATAGCAGTAGGGATATACTACTGACCATCTGACCAGGATGATGATAGTGACTGCAAAATGCTCAGGGAGATTAGAGAGGCTATAAAATAAAAAACTCAATAATAATAATGGAGGATTTCAACTGTTGCCATATTGACTGGTACATGTCACCTCAGAATGGGATGCAGAGATAAAGTTTCTTGACACCTTAAATGACTGCTTCTTGGAGCAGCTGGTCTTGGAACCCACCAGAGGAGAGGCAATTCTTGATATAGGCTTAAGTGGAGTATGGGATCTGGTCCAAGAGGTGAACATAGCTGGACCGCTTGATAATAGTGATCATATTATAATTTAACATCCCTGTAGCAGGGAAAACATTACCCCCAACACTGTAACATTTAATTTCAGAAAGGGAGACTACACAAAAATGAGGAAGTTAGTTAAAGAGAAAGTAAAAGGTACTGTGCCAAAAGTGAAATCCCTGCAACCTGCATGGAAACTTTTTAAAGTCATCATACTAGAACGTCAACTTAAATGTATCCCCCAATTTAAAAAACGTAGTAAAAGAACCAAAAAAGTGCCACTGTGGCTAACTAGCAAAGTAAAAGAAGCAGTGAGAGACAATAAGGTATCCTTTTAAAAAGAGGAAGTTAAATCCTAGTGAGGAAAATAGAAAGAAGCATAAAATCTGGCAAGTGAAGTGTAAAAATATAATTAGGAAGACCAAAAAATAATTTGAAGAACAGCTAGCCAAAGATTCAAAAAGTAATAGCAATTTTTTTTTTAAGTACATCAGAAGCAGGAAGTCTGCTAAACAACCAGTGAGGCCACTGGACAATTGAGATGTTAAAGGAGCACTCGAGGATGATAAGGCCATTGCGGAGAAACTAAATGAGTTCTTTGCATCAGTCTTCACGGCTGAGGATGTGAGGGAGATTCCTAAACCTGAGCCTTTCTTCTTAAGTGACAAATCTGAGGAGCTGTCCCAGATTGAGAAGTCATTAGAGGAGGTTTTAGAACAAATTGATAAATGAAACAGTAATAAATCACGAGGACCAGATGGTAATCATCCAAGAATTCTGAAGGAACTGAGATGTGAAATTGCATAACTACTAACTGTGCTTTGTAACCTATCATTTAAATCAACTTTGTATCAAGTGACTGGAGCATAGCTAACGTGACGCCAATTTTTAAAAAGGACTCCAGAGGAGACCCCGGCAATTATGGGCCAGTAAGCCTGACTTCAAAACCAGGCAAACTGGTTGAAACTATAGTAAAGAACAGATTTATCAGATACATAGAATAATATAATTTGTTGGGGAAGGGGCAAAATGTTTTTTGTAAAGGAAAATCATGCCTCAAACTACTAGAATTCTTTGAGGGGGTCAACAAGCATGTGGTCAAGGGGGATCCAGTGGATAGAATGTACTTAGATTTTCAGAAAGCCTTTGACAAAGTAAGTAAGACTCACCAAAGGCTCTTAAGCAAAGTAAACTGTCATGGGATAAGAGGGAAGGTCCTCTTATGGATCGGTAACTGGTTAAAAGATAGGAAACAGAGGGAGAGAATAAATAATCAATTTTCAGAATGGAGAGAGATAAATTGTGGTGTTCCTGAGGGGTCTGTACTGGGACCAGTACTAGTCAACATATTAATAAATGATATGGCAAAAGAGGTAAACACTGAGGTGGCAAAATTTACAGATAATACAACACTACTCAAGATAGTTAAGGCCAAAGCTAACTGTGAAGAGTTTCAAAGAGATCTCACAAAACTGGGTGACTAGGCAATAAAATGGCAGATGAAATTCAATGCTGATAAATGTAAAGTAATGTACGTTGGAAAACATAATCCCAACTATACATATAAAATGGTGGGGTCTAAATTAGCTGTTACCACAAAAGAGAGATCTTGGAGTCACTGTGGCTAGTTCTCTGAAAAGATCCACTCAATGTGCAGTGGCAGTCAAAAAAACAAACAGTATGGGATAGATAAGACAGAAAATAACATATTACCTCTATATAAATCCATGGTACACCCACATCTTGAATACTGAGTGCGGACATGGTTGCCTCATCTCAAAAAAGATGCATTGGAATTGGAAAAGGTTCAGAAAAGGACAAAAAGGACATAAAAATGATTAGATGTATGGAACAGCTTCTGTATGAGGACAGATTAAAAAGACTGGGACTTTTCAGCGTGGAAAGAGACAACTATGGGGCGATATGATAGAGGTCTATAAAATCATGATGGGTGTGGAAAAGTAAATAATGAAGTGTTATTTACTCCTCATAACACAAGAACTAGGGGTCACCAAATGAAACTGCTAGGCAGCAGGTTTAAAACAAACAAAAGGAAGTATTTCTTAACACAACACATAGTCAACCTGTGGAATGCTTTGCCAGAGGATGTTGTGAAGGCCAAGACTATAACAGGGTTAAAAAAAGAACTAGATAAATTCATGGAGGATAGGTCCATCAGTGGCTATTAGCTAGGATGGGCAGGGATGGTGTCCATAGCCTATGTTTCCTAGAAGCTGAGAATGGGCAACTGGGGATGGATCACTTGATTACCTGTTCTGTTCATTCCCTCTGGGGCAACTGGGTAGTTGGCCACTGTCAGAAGACAGGGTACTGGGCTAGATGGACCTTGGTCTGATCCAGAATGGCCATTCTTATGTATTAGATTTTTTCCCCCATATTGTTTTCCTCCTTGTGGCATTACTTTAGAGACCAGTGACAGTTGGACCTAGTAATCTACCACTGAGAACTCTTAACATGTATCCAACTCTCCTCATACCACTGAGTCTTTTTAACCAATAGATCTACTGGATGCAAATTAATGGTGGAGAAATGTCTCATGTCCCAGTGGCCCCACTTAAGTAATTTGCTGTGTGCTTGGCTGTAGTCTATACAACTGTAGGTGATAATTATTAATAACTTACTTTAATTAGGCTATATTTGAAGAAATAAAGTTCTATGTGCAAGATTTTATTTAATTTTAACTATGTGGAAACATTGAAGCATCCATGTTGTTCTATTGTTCAGAACATTCTGGACAAAGAAAAGATTGACACAGATGCTAAATTTGTTAAAGGATCCAGTTTTGAACTTTAACTCAAATAACAGATTTATTTGTAAAAATTTTCAGAAGGCTTATTTTGTACCCAAAGAGTGAATGCTGTAATTTTGGAGAGGATACACTATCTTTTTGTACAAAATAGAGAAGCTGAAACCGTGCTTTAAGTGCAAAATTGAATTCAACTTTAACTACAGAGTTTTGACCAGTGCCTCCTTAATAATGAAGAATAATAAGTATCTTGTTGAGTGTTCACTGAATGAGACAGATTTCTCTTGTCCTCTTTCCTCTAAAATCCTTTTGTAGGTGTCTAATACTCAAGAATCTTCCTTTCACTCACTGGATAGTTCTTAAGGCTCAAAATGCTGTTCATATTCCCTTCTTATCTGCTGAGATTGTCATTGTCCTTGGATAGCTGGAATAGAGAGCTACGAAAAGTACGATATGATTTTTTGGAGTACCTATGTTGAAAGCTGACATGTTTGTCACCAGAAGTGGTGTTACTACGTTGTATGAGTTTAATACTGCTAGCAAGCTGAAATATCACTTTTTTTCTTCTTCCAGAAACGTTTAAAATATCACCCGTGGAATTGCTTTGGAAGTCAAGCTGCAGGCTTCAACTGTTATTATGTTCTTCCAAATTGGAGACCGTTCTGTTTCAATCAGATTCCAAGCAAATAAATGATATTCATTTTGGGAAGTCTCTTGTTTTTTGTTTTAGACTGAAAAATAACTTTTGTCGAGAAAGAAAATGCCAGAGAACCCTTTGATCACGTTTGAAGGGAGCCTATATCCTCTTGACAGATTGTTTGTATGTATTAATATTTAGATTATAAATTATCCTACAAACTCTGGTGTGCATGGAAAAAAAAGTACATAGAGAAAGTACTAGGACATAAAATGTAAATACCATCAGTGGCACTATAAATTCAGTGGGGATTCCACTGAAACACACTGGTACGCTTTCTGGCAGCACAACCGGACTAATGTCTGTTTTCCCCGGGTTACTTCCTACCATAGTTTAAGTGTAAATAACAGTTGGAGAGTTTAGATATCCCAGTGGCTATACACAGGTATTGGAACACAACACACAGGATTAAAGGTTGATGCAAGATCATAACAAAATGGATACGCCAAGCTGCCAAGCATCATTCTATCTCTGCCACTGATGTGAGGTCAAGTCACTTTGTGCCCCAGTGGCTTGTGACAATAATGTACAATTTTCATTTTGTGAAAGAGATTCTCTTACTCATTTAGTTTTAATAAAAGCTTCAATAAGATGTGCTGGAATGTACACAGATGGAACAGTCTGATACATATGTAGGAATGTAAAGTTTATAATGTGAATGATAATAGCTGCAAAAATTACCGTACTTGGTTTTCTCTCTATGTGTGTGTTTTATGGGAGTGGAAGCAACTATTGTAGATAAGGCTGCATCATCATTTCCATTTTGAGGCTGTTTTCAGATGCTCATATCTACCCAATGCTTCCAGGCTGAAATTTGCTTCTGTCTGAGATGGACTTTGAAGAAAAAGGAGGGGAAAAATGTTCAAGCAAAATCAGTTCTTCTATTAGGGAGCATACAGAGTGAGAAATATTTTCTTCATTATGACAAAGAATTCTTGCAGTTTCCTTTGACCTCTAATGCCAGAAGAGCAGTGCATAGAGAGTTGAAGTTTGACAGCAAAGTAGTCTTCATTTAGAAATGCTTTTGACTTCCAGTGAAAATTGGTTTGGTTTTGCCTTGACTGCGTTACAAATTTTTGAAAAACGATACTACTTCATAAATGCCTTAATGGCTAGATTTTCAAAAGGGCTCAGCAACATAGGCCCCAGTGAAATCACTGGAAACTACTGGCTGCTGAGCTGTTTTGAAAAGCTGACCTCAAGCTCAAAGTGAATGTTGGGGGAATGTTGTACTTCAAATTCACACAGTACTTAGGCATCTAATCTTGCAAACATTTAAACTTTATTCCTGTGAGTAATCCAAGTCCATGAGACTACTCAAATGAGTAAAGTTAGACACAAGTTTAGGTGTTCGCAGGATCAGAGCCATAGTTCTCTGTTCACTACAAGAAATGGATGGACTCAGTAACTCTGAACCTTACAAGATGAAAGTGCCATAAGAGTCCTTATGTATTTTGTAATGTGCCCTGCTCTGGACAGTTTAGGGGCTTCAAAGGTAGGCACTCCACAACCCAGAAAGTTACAAAGCTATGGGCCTGAAATTCACTTTTGATAGATACTTTCTGAACAAAACACTGACTGCTCAAATGTTTGTGAACAAATGAATATAAAAGGAATGCACACCCTGCATTCTGAAATTTGGTTTCTAGTTTTCAGAATTATTCATTAATGTTTCCCACCAGTCTCAAAGTTCAACAAACAATACATCCAATTGAGGCTGACCTCTGAATAGCAAAACACTAACCTAATTCTGGATCTGAACATTTCTCTAATTTAAATAAACAAATTAGATAAAATATCTCTATGATACCCCATTACAATGGTCTGTAGTAGTGGTTTCAAATGCTACGTCTTATGAACAGTGGTTTGGGGATAGAGCTGGGCAATATTTGTTCGTCCAGTAGTACATTGGCCAAAAACATGCAGTTGTGGGGTAACCAAAACTATTTGTGAATGTGGGTCAAATATAAGAAATAGCTTCAGTTGCATAAAAATTAAATGGCTCACTGTCATAAACAGATAGCTAAGGGTTAATGTCTCTTTCACCTGAAGCACCTGACCAGAGGACCAATCAGGAAACCGGATTTTTTCAACTCTGAGTGGAGGGAAGTTTGTGTCTGAGTCTTTGTTGTCTGCCTGCTTTCTCTGAGCTTTGGAGAAGTAGTTTCTGTTTTCTAATCTTCTGTTTCTAAGTGTAAGGACAAAGAGATCAGATAGTAAGTTATATGGTTTCTTTTCTTTGGTATTTGCATGAATATAAGTGCTGGAGTGCTTTGATTTGTATTCTTTTTGAATAAGGCTGTTTATTGAATATTCTTTTAAGCAATTGACCCTGTATTTTGTCACCTTAATACAGAGAGACCATTTGTATGTATTTTTTTCTTTCTTTTTATATAAAGCTTTCTTTTTAAAACCTGTTGGAGTTTTTCTTTACTTCAGGGAAATTGAGTCTGTACTCACCAGGGAATTGGTGGGAGGAAGAAATCAGGGGGAGATCTGTGTGTGTTGGATTTGCTAGCCTGATTTTGCATTCCCTCTGGGTGAAGAGGAAAGTGCTTTTGTTTCCAGGACTGGGAACGGAGAGGGGGAGTCACTCTGTTTGGATTCACAGAGCTTGTGTCTGTGTATCTCTCCAGGAGCACCTGGAGGGGGGAAGGGAAAAAGGATTATTTCCCTTTGTTGTGAGACTCAAGGGATTTGGGTCTTGGGGTCCCCAGGGAAGGTTGTTCAGGGGGACCAGAGTGCCCCAAAACACTCTAATTTTTTGGGTGGTGGCAGCAAGTACCAGGTCCAAGCTGGTAACTAAGCTTGGAGGTTTTCATGCTAACCCCCATCCAGTAGTATATTGGCCAAAAACATGCAGTTGTGGGGTAACCAAAACTATTTGTGAATGTGGGTCAAATATAAGAAATAGCTTCAGTTGCATAAAAATTAAATGGCTCACTTTAGCGTTTAGTTCTGAAATGATGTTCAAAATGTTTTGTTCAGCCAGACTGACATTTTCTGTTTTTTGTTTGTGTTTTGTTTTCAAAAATACAAACCAATTTTTTTTTGGGGGGCAGTTAGGGGTAGGTTTTGCCTAATCAATTATTAGGTCAGCTCCATCTGGGACATTACTGTAGAGGGCTGTGGTAGTATGGACCTGCCTGTCCTCTCACACTGGTGTACTTTCATTAACTTCAGCAGAGTTACTCCTGATTTACACCAATATATGTGAGAGGAAAATAAGGCCCAAAGTTGTATTTAGTAGTCGTCGTCATTTTTTTCTAGGAGGTGGTATTAGGTCACTTCTGTTCCTTTATCTTATGAGGAGAGGCTGAGGGAACTGAGATTGTTTAGTCTGCAGAAGAGAAGAATGAGGGGGGATTTGGGAGCTGCTTTCAACTACTTGAAAGGGGGTTCCAAAGAGGATGGATCTAGACTTTTCTCAGTGGTACCAGATGACAGAACAAGGAGTAACAGTTTCAAGTTGCAACGGAGGAGGTTTAGGTTGGATATTAAGAAAAACTTTTTCACCAGGAATGGGTTACCTAGGGAGGTGGTGGAATCTTTTCCTTAGAGGTTTTTAAGGTATGGCTTGACAAAGCTCTGGCTGGGATGATTTAGTTGGGAATTGGTCCTGCTCTGAGCCGGGAGTTGGACTAGATAACCTCCTGAGGTCCCTTCCAACCCTGATATTCTATTTTATATTATACTCAATGCAGGAGATAAATACCTTTAATTTGCAAGAAAGTATCCTTACCCATGTTTATTCAACAGAATGGAGGCACATTAGCCATTTACAATGGCCAAAACCAACTCCAAAAAAGGACAACTTACACACTGGCCCTGATGGTTTTCAGGTTAAGAGATGCTTTCCATACAAACTCTGCCTACCACTCTTCTGCAGAACCACATCCTTTTTTCTGCACTGAGGCCATGGTGATTAAGATAACATCATCTAGGTTTGCATGTTAGGTCAATTTGTTTTCCCCATCCTACCTTCAGTTAGCCTTATCTGTTTAGTCCAATGGGTCTCAAACTTTTTTACTGGCGACCCCTTTCACATCGTAAGCCTCTGAGTGTGACCCCTCCCCAATAAATTAAACACAATTTTTAATACATTTAACACCATTATAAATACTGGAGGCAAGCAGGATTTGGGGTGGAGGCTGACAGCTCACAACCCCCCATGTAATGACCTCATGATCCCCTGAGGGGTCCCGACCTTCAGTTTAAGAATCCTTGGTTTAGTCTGTCTACATGGGCAATATGTTTTTACGAAGACTTTGGCAAAATCAAAGATGGGCTGTGCCTCTGAATATTCATGAAAACCCAGCCCTAAGCTTATTCATCACTCCGTTCAAAGAAACAAACCATTTTCTAGCATGCTCTTCATCTGTTTGCTAAAATATCATGCCGCTTAGTCCAGCCCTCACATTTTCCAGAGAACATTTCCAAGGAGCATGGTTCTTCCGGAAATTGCATTTCAGTGCTTAACTCATCCATTGTATGTCGGACAATAAATCGGAAGGTGAAGGGGGAGATCAGCAGACCTGTGAGTACCTAGAAGTATTGCATGTGTGACAATGTGCACGTTTTCAGACAAAAGAAGAGTACATTATAATAGGAACAAGAAAGCTAATCTTTGTGTGTTGAAGTGATGTTGATTTAGCACAGATACATAAGATATGAAATGTTATTAGATTTTATGTAAATCAAACCCTTGGCGCAGCATGTTAACAACAACTGAACATAACTCGCTCCCCTCCAAGTAACACTTATTTCCAAGTGCAGCATGCTTTTGTTAAACTAGCTCAGGTTTCGCATTCCATGAAAGAGAAACTATCCACAAGAGCACACAATCATCTGCCTACTGGACACCACTTTGTACCATTACATTTAGTTAAAAGGCAGGCAGTCACTGTGATTTATACAGAAGACAAACACAGGACTCATAATCATGAGGACAGCATTCCAGTAGGTGACTTATGTAGGTATTTTTAAATTTGAATGAAAATGTTAGTTGCAATTACCATTGAGAAACTTTGAAAAACCTTGTCACCACAAATGCTGGAGTGAGAACCAATACTGAGCTCAGGCAGTATTTATTTCATGGAACATAAGAGAGCATCACCTGGGACAATCTGTTTCAGAGTGCAACAGGGCTGTTTTTAAAGTTAATTGTCCATGCGAAAAATTACTGTATTACTTTTGAGAGACCCAATAACTTCTGACAGTCCTTTTGACCAATAAGTAAACAATTTTCTCAATATTAAAATATTCCTTCAGTTGGAACAAATAATTGATTTCCCTCTGTAAAACTTACTTTTTCACCGTCTGTTTAAATGAAACACTTCATTTCCAGCATGAACACAACTGCTGGATAGTGTGAAAAATTGAAAAATCATACCTGAAGAGAATTGCCACAGAAAATGTAACACATTAAGTCTGATTCACCTTATTGTTCTATGCAAACAAAGAGTAACTTTGGGGTCAATGGGGATATACCAGAGTAAAACCAGTGTGAATGAAAGTCCAACCTATTATTTTAAACATACTGGAGTAGTAGGAAGAGACGATCTGGAGCACGGGGCCTAGTACAAGGCCTGAACCAAAGTCAGTGAAAGTTATGCTACGAGCAAAAGTCAGGCCCTGTTAAAAGCAAATGCTTGCCTGCAAGTTCACTGTCTGGTATGTACTGCTAGCATTGTTAAAACACACTGAATATGTAAACACATTCCAGCAGGTTAGCATAAGTACACCCCAACCTAGCACACAATAAGATGGTTTGACTGAATCTTAGAATAGGACTGGAAGGGACTTTGAGAGGTCATCTAGTCTAATTCTCTGCACTCAAGTGAAGTTATGAATAGTAATGTTTTGTCTGAGGCATCAGGAGGAAGGTACAAGTGGAGGAAACAAACGTCATGAAACATGTAAGGAGATATGTAAGCTGTTTATCTCAATTGTTTGTCTCAGTCTATAAATGTTGGACTATCTCACCTGAACCCTTTGTCTGACTGAGCTGGTCCACTGTCATGGACGTACATGTATTAGTGTTCCTGTAGAATATATGGGGTGCTAGTACTGTGCTTTGTCATCAATAAACTTGGACAATCACCTTTGCCATTAAACCAAGTCTGTGATGTTTCTGGACTGTTTGATCGAAGTCTTCTGTGCCACATACCAGCCAGAGCTGGAACAACACACAGAGAGAACACATGCAGCTAACCACTGACAACAGGGTTAGATGCATTCTAAGAGAAAAATGGGAAGCTGCTATAGAATATATTCTGTGATAACATTCATGGCCCCAATAAACTGTATCAGGGCATTGTAGTAATTAAAATCTCATTTCAGAGGAGATAAGAGCTGCCTGGATCTAGGCATTATGAAAATATGATGCTTCCATTATTTACTTGATTTTTAACATATCTCCAAAAAAGCAGTAAATCTTTTTTAAATCATGCAGACAGAAATCATGAGTAAAAAAGACTTAGTGGGCATTTTAAATAAAATAATTAGGCCAGAGTGGAAGCTTTCAAAGATATAGCAGCCATGCCAGTATGAAAGAAGTCTCCTCATTAACTTGTGTCAGGTTTTGCAATCTAATATTTAGTGAAACAGTCATTTCTAAATTCACATTAGGAATACTGAGGAAATGAACTAACCTGCTCAAAAGAATGTGTTTCTATTGCAAAAGTTTCCAAAATCTGGACACCAAAATAAAATTTACAGGAGCGAACTCTGCTCTGTTACATGTCTATAGCTCCCACTGAAGTCAATGGAAGATGCATTGTATAACAAAGTAGAACTAGCTTTAAAGGTAATTGATAGTCAAAATACATATGAGCTTTATTCATTTCTCACAGCAGTGCAAGACCATTGACTTTAGAAAAGTTACTTCTGATTTCTATCAGCGAGCAGACTGAGGACCAGTGTCTTTATAGGCGGCTTTTCTGATTCAGAAGATACTAGGTGTAGCCCTAATCTTCCGCTCATAACTGAGGAATGCACAGTTCAACTCAGGAGTTGAACAAAGGTGGCTTTTAGTCATCTTTGTGCTCTCTTGCTTCTGAACTAGCTGGACTCTGGTCTAGTCTCTCATTGCAGTCTTAAGCCTTCTCTAACTTGTGCCATTTTCCAAGCGCACCAAGATGTTGATACAGCCACCTGAGATCAGCAGGCTTCAAGAAAGCCCCTGACACTTGCTTTGCTCTGGACACACACTCTTCACCATCGGCTGGAAGATGTGGTGATGTAGAAGCTGTTATGCAAGCTTTCTGCCACCATCCTCCTAAGCCTCCCACAGCTGACCACAGGGGCTTCAGGGGTTCTTTGTTCATGCTAGTGCAGGGACCCTAACATAAGGGAGAATCAGGGCCATCATTTTTCTAACTTATTGTGGCTTATTGTTAAAAGTGTGCCTTATTTCCGGTCTGAATTTGTCAAGCTTCAGCTTCCAACCATTGGATCCTATTATACTTTTGTTTATTAGATTTTGTCAATTTTTTGTTCCCCATATTGGTACTTACAGATTATGATCAAGTCACTCCTTAACCTTTTCTTGATCTAAATAGTTTGAGCTCTTTGAGTCTATCATTGTAAGGCATGTTCTCTAGACCTTTTTAATCATTCTTGTGGCTCTTCTTAGAACCCTTCCAATTTATCAACATTCTTCTTGATTTGTGGACACCAGAACTGGACACAATATTCCAGCAACGGTTGCACCACTGCCAAATACAGCGGCAATATAAGTTCTCTACTGCTACTCCAGATTTTTCTGTTTATGCATTCAAGTATTGTATTAGACCTTTGGCCACAGCCTCACACTGGGAGCTCATGTTCAGCTGATTATCCACTATGACCCCCAAATGCAGAGTCACTGCATCCCATGATAGACTCTTCCTGTATTCTTTGTTCCTACATGTATGCATTTACATTTAGCCATATTAAAACACATTGTTTTACTTGTGCCCACAGTTATCCTGTGATGGACTTAATCTCCATCACCTCTAAGGTGAGGGACAAACCCTAAGTAGTTTTGCTCTGGACCTGTGAGGCGTTTCACTGATTGCTTTCTAGCCAGAGGAGGAGGAGTTAAGCTGCATAACGAGCAGAGTGCACCTGTGGAAAGTGGATACCTAGAAAGAAGAGTTAGAGAGAGTTCCCTCTCTCTGGGATGGGCCTGGAGGAAGGTCTAGTAGTTTGGGACTGGCTGTGGCCAGGAAGCGGAGCTACAGGAGTAGGGTTAACTTCTGTGGTAGGGCTCTAAAGTGAAGAGCCCTGATTTAGGAGTCTGTCAGGAGTATAAGCCAATGAGGGATGGAAATCAAGCATAAGTGATACTTAGACTTCCAGCAGGAAAAACCTGGGCAGGCAGTACCCTGACAAGGAGGAAGAATTGAATTTAAGCCCCAGAAGGGGTAAAGGGACTTGTGTTTGGAACTAAATCCTGGAAAGGGATCACACTGTGGTATGACTTGGCTGGAGGGCTAAATCACAGCAGACTTAATAAGGCAGTCTGGAGAAGGGACCTAATGGGAATGACCACCGCAGCTGAGGAAGCAGCCACCAGAGGGAGCGTGAGAAGCAAAGTCCCCTGCAATGATACATAAAACACAAGGAGGTTCTCTAGAGGGATGTGTGCTTGCAATTCTAGAATGTTCTGTATCAGTGACTCAACCTCTTCATTAGTTATTAATTACAATTAATCTTTAAAAAAAGATGGGGAATAAAATTTTGATATGAGTGCTTTGGTCTAACAGCAAAAATATAATAAAATTCAATGGCTGGAAGATGAAACAAGAAAAATTTTTGATGAAAGATATGGCACAAATTTTTAACAGTGAGGGTAATTAACCATGGAAGAATTGTGGTGGTTTCTCCATCACTGAATTTTTCTAAAAGATACTCTAGTTCAGACATGAATTAATGCAGGGAAGGCCTATCACCTGTGTTACATATGAGGCCCGACTAGATGATTACAATGGTCCCTTTTGGACTTATCTAGGAATGTTTCTTTCCTGAAGAACTCAGGGCTCCCACTTTCGCTATATCCTCTCACTCTTGGAATTGATGGAGATTTTTCTCAAATCACTGCAGTAGATGATATCACAAGGTATTCTGTGGGGATCAGCCTGCAGGATATGAGAGATTGGGTCTGAATCCCAAAGGTATTCTAGGTTTTGAGTGGATAAGAAATCCCTGGCCCACCAAAGCACAATGTTGTATAACAAATATTTTGAGTGCATCTCTTGCACAAAGATGTTCAGGCCTTGACACTCTTCAGTTAGGAACATTTTAAAATCTAATCTATATTCTAGTCAACTTGCAGTGTGTGAGCCTAACTATTTAATGGTATTTTTCTCTATTTGGATATTTTTACAACCTCCATTCCTAGCATCTGAGGTCTTGATATATATTAATTTTTCTTTGTGACATACTGGGGCACAATCCAGACTAGTGGGGGACTGTCACCCCAGCCCTGTAACCTTGGGTACCTTAAAATGCCTTGCTGACATACCTCCCACCGGGACTGTTCACAAACAGCCTGCCAGCAAGCAAGCTGCACCCTGAGTGTCTGTGTATAGCTGCAGCCTGCCAGCTATAGCTGGACTCTCATGAGCCTTGGTTATACTGCATGTAACTCAAACTTCCCCCAGAAATGTATGTCCTATACTGTCCAGCCCTCTCCTACATAGTAAAAATAAAGTGTCATATATTTAAAGCCAACCTCCAAAGAAATGGGAATATTTTTATCATAAAAAGGCATGGCTGCACATGGAGAAACAAGGCCACTATAAGAGAAGAATAGAAGATGTGTTGTGATTGGTGCAATCTATGAGGGCTGAAGGACTGATCGATCAAGGTGATTTCTTTAAGGAAATATGCCAGCTTATTACCTTAAATGTTTACCCACCTACTTCATCTTAAATCCACTGGATTAGATGAAACAGCAAAACAAACTCATTAACTATAAAGATTTTAAGTGAGTACAAGTAATGAGGCATAAAAGTCAGAAATGGTTACAAAAAAAATAAAGATAAAACGCTTACTAGGGAGGGAAGCTCTACCCATAGGAACCCTAACCCTAGCTCCAAGTGCCCTAGCCTTAGGAACCCTAACAATCAGGACCAGCTTTAGGCCGATTCGCCCGATTCCCAGGAATCGGGCCCCGTGCCTTAGACACTTTTTTTTTTTAAACTTACCCCGGGTCCCTGGCTGTGATCTGCTCTGGGGTCTTCCGTGGTCCCGCCCCCTTGAGCGAAGCACAGGCGGGAGAGTGGCAAGCCCCGCTCTCCTGGCTGGAGCCCCGGCCAGAGCGCAGCAAGCCCCGCGGCTCCAATCTCCCGGCTGGAGCCCTGGCCGGAGCACAGCTCTCCCGGCTGGAACTCCAGGCCCTTTAAATAGCCTCCAGAGCCCTGGGGTAGTGAGGGGCTCCAGGGGGCTATTTAAAGGGCCAGGGCTCCAGCTGCCTCTGCCACCCTGGTCCTTTAAATAGTCGCCGGAGCCCCGCCACCCCCATGCATTCCCCAGGGCTCCCGCTGCTATTTAAAAGGTCCAGGACGGGGTAGAAGCTGGGAAGCCCCGGGCCCTTTAAATAGCCCCCAAAGCCATGGGATAGCAGGGAGCTTGGGGGCTATTTAAAGGGCTGGGGCTCCAGCTGCCTCTGCTGCACCCCCTGCCCTGCCTCCAGCTGCCTCTGCTGCACCCCCTGCCCTGCCCACACCAGCCCCAGTCCCCCTGCCTGCAGCCAGCTCTGCATCCCGTGCCCACAGCCAGTCCCTGTCAAACCCCCTGCTGTGTTTCCAGTCAACCCCTGCCACACACCCCTGTGGTCCTGCCCAAAGCCAGCCAGCCCCACACACACTGCTGCCCGCACCAGCCCTGCACACCCTGCCCTGTCTCAAGCCAACCCCTGCTGCACCCCCCTGCCTGAAGCCAGCCAGTCTCACGTTTCTCTGTCTACAGCCCTGCCAACCCCTGCTGCATCCCCCTGTGGCCCTGCCTGAAGCAGCCTGCCCCACACACCTCCTATCTCCAACCAGCCCCACACCCCTTGCCCTGCCTACCTCCAGTCAGCCCCTGCCCTGCCTCCAACCAGCCCCATGTCCACTGCTGCCCTGCAGTTCCAGGACAGTAATCCTGCACACCTGCTTCAATGAGGGGGGCAGGGAGCAGCTGGGACCCACACATGTGAAAGGGCAGTCATTAATAACCAATCAACAGCATATATGATGCAATGTACATAATATATAATTTTATTATTTATATAGATATGGAAAGTAAATAATACATGAAAGTAATGAGGGCTTTTATTTCCACTTTTTTTTTTTAAAGTCATCCCTGCCAGGGCCCCGCCAAAAATGTTCGAATTGGCCCCGCACTTCCTAAAGCCGGCCCTGCAAATAATAGCTCCAATTGCCCTACCCATAGGAATCCTAACCCTAGGGCAGGAAGCCCTACTCATCAGAACCAAAACCCTAGATCCAAATGCCCTACCCATAGGAACCCAAAAGCTAGGGCCAGGCGCCCTACCCATAGGAACCCTAATCCTAGCTCCAAATGCCTTATCCATAGTAATTGTAACCCTAGTTCCAAGTGCCATACCCATGGGAACCCTAACCCTAGGGCGGGAAACACTACCCATAAGAACCCTTAACCTAGCATCAAGTGCCCTACCCATAGGAACTCTAACCCTAGGGCAGGGTGCCCTACCCATAGAAACCCTAACCCTAGCTCCAGAAGCCCTACCCATAGGAAACTTAACCCTAGGGCTGGAAGCCTTACTCATAGGAACTCTTACCTGAGCTACAAGTTCCCTCCCATAGGAATCCTAACACTAGATCCAAGTGCCCTACTCATAGGAACCCTAACCCTATGGCGGCAATCTCTACCATTAGGAATCCGAACCCTAGCTTCAAGTGCCCTACCCATAGGAAACCTGACCCTAGGGTGGGAATCTCTTTCGATGGGAACCCTAGCCATAGCTCCAAGTGCCCCACCCATAGGAACCCTGACACTAGCTCCAAGAATCCTGCCCATAGGAACCCTAACCCCATCTCGAAGTCCCCAACCCAAAGGAACCCTAACCCTAGGGCGCTTGTCCCTACCCATAGGAAACCTAACCCTATCTCCAAGTCCCCTACCCATAGGAGCCCTAATCCTAGTTCCAAGTGCCCTACCAATAGGAACCCTATCCATAGGGTGGGAATCACTACACATTGGAACATTAAACCTAGCTCCAAGTGTCTTGCCCATAGGAACCCTAACACTGTCGCCAAGTGCCCTATCCATAGGAACCCTGACCCTAGGGCAGGAATCTCTTCCCATAGGAACCCTAACCCTAGGGGAGGAATCCCTACCTGTAGGAACCCTATTCCTAGCTCTAAGTGCTCTTCCCATAGGAACCCTAAACCTAGCTCCAAGTGCCCTACCCAGAGGAACCCTAAACCTAGCTCCAAGTGCCCTACCCAGAGGAACCCTAACCCTAGCTCCAAGTGCCGTACCCAGAGGAACCCTAACACTATCTCAAAGTCCCCTATCCAAAGGAACCCTAACCCTAGGGTGGGAATTCCAACCCATAGGAATCCTTACCCTAGCTCCGAGTGCCCTTCCCATGGGAATCCTAATGCTAGAGAGGGAATCCCTAACCATCGGAACCCTAACCCTAACTCCAAGTGCCCTACTTTTAGGAAACCTAACCCTAGCTCCAAGGGCCCTAACCATAGGAACCCTCATCCTAGCTCAAAGTCCCCTACCCATAGGAAACCTAGCCCTAGCTCCAAGTGCCCTACTTTTAGGAAACCTAACCCTAGCTCCAAGGGCCCTAACCATAGGAACCCTCATCCTAGCTCAAAGTCCCCTACCCATAGGAAACCTAGCCCTAGCTCCAAGTGCCCTATCCAGACGAACCCAACCCTAGGGCGGAAATCTCTACCATAGGAAGACTAAACCTAGCTGAAAGTCCCCTACCCATAGGAACCATAACCCTAGCTAAAAGTACTCTACCCATAGGAAATCTAGCCCAAGCTCCAAATGCATTGCTCATAGGAACCCTGCCCTAGCTCCAAGTGCTGTACCCTTAGGAACCCTAACCCTAGTTCCAAGTGCCCTACGCAAAGAACCGAAACCCTAGGGCGGGAATCCCTACACATTGAAACCTGAACCCTAGCTCTAAGTGCCCTACCCAGAGAAACTCTAAGCCTAGCTCAAAAAGCCCTACCCTTAGGAACCCTAACCCTAGCTTCAAGTGCCCTACTCATAGGAACCCTAACTCTAGCTCCAAGTGCCCTACCCAGAGAAACCCTAACCCTAGCTCCAAGATCCATACCCATAGGAACAATAACCCTAGATAAGTAATCTCTATCCATGGGAATATTAACCCTAGCTTCAGGTGCCCTACCATTAGGATCCCTAACCGTAGCTGAAAGTGCCCTATGCCTAGGAACTCTACCCCTAGCTCCAAGTGCCCTATCCATAGGAACTCTAACCCTAGGGCTATAATCCCTACCCATCAGAAATCTAACCCTAACTCCAAGTGCACTACCCATGGAAACCTTAACCCGAGCTCCAAGTGCCCTTCCCATAGATACCCTTCCCATAGGAACCCTAACCCTAGCACAAAGTGCCCTACACATAGGTTCCCTAACCTGAAATCCATGTGCCCTACCCATAGGAACTATAACCACATAGGGAGGAATCCCTACCATTGGAAACCCTAACCCTAGCTCAAAGTACTCTACCCATAGGAAACCTAGCCCTAGGGCGGCAATCTCTACCCTTAGGAATCTGCACCCTAGCTCCAAGTGCTAAACCCATAGGAACCCTAACACTGGAGAGGGAATCCCTACCCATAGGAACCCTAACTCTATATCCAAGTGCTCTAAGCATCGGAACCCTTATCCTAAGGTGGGAATCCCTACCCATGGAAACCATAGTCCTTGCTCCAAGTGCCCTATTCAAAGGAACCCTAACCCTAGGGAGGCAATCCCTACCGATAGGAATCCAAAATCATAGCTTCAACTGCCCTACCCAAAGGAACCCTAACCCTAGCTCCAAGTGCCCTACCCATTGGAACCCTAACCCATGCTCCAAGTGCCCTACCTATATGAACCCTAACCCTAGCTCCAAGTGCCCTACCCATAGGAACCCTAACCCTTGGGCGGGAATCCCTACCCATTGGAACTCTAACCCTCTCTTCAAATTCCCTACCCAGAGGAACCCTAACCCTATGGTGGGAATCCATACCTTACTGTATCTTATGGGTAGGGATTCCTGCCCTTGGGTTAGGGTTCCTATGAGTAGGGCACTTGGAGCTTGGGTTTGAGTTCCTAAGGGTAGGGATTCCCGCCCTACGGTTAGGGTTCCTATGGGTAGGGCACTTGGAGCTAGGGTTAGGGTTTCTTTGGGTAGAGATTCCCTCCATATGGTTAGGGTTTCTGTGGGTAGGGCACCTGAAGCTAGGATTATGGTTTCCATGGGTAGGGATTCGCACCCTACGGTTAGGGTTCCCATGGGCAGGGATTCCCGCCCTACGGTTAGGGTTCCCATGGGTAGGGCATTTGCAGCTAGGGTTAGGGTTTCTATGGGTAGGATTCCAGCCCTAGGGTTAGGGTTCCTATGGGTAGGGCAATTGGAACTATGGTTAGTGTTCCTGTGGGTAAGGTACTTGGAGCTAGGGTTAGTATGTCTTTGGGTAGGGATTCCCGCCCGGGGGATAAGGTTCCTATGGGTAGGGCACTTGAAGCTAAGGTTAGGGATCCTATTGGTAGGACTCTCAGAGCTAGGTTAGGTTTCCTATGGATAGAGATTCCCACCCTAGGGATAGGGTTCCTATGGGTAGGGCACTTGGAGCTAGGGTTAGGGTTAATAAGTGTAGGGCATCTGGAGGTAGGGTTAGGGTTCCTAAGTGTAGGGCACCTGGAGCTAGGGTTTGGGTACCTATGGGTAGGGCACTTGAAGCTAGGGTTAGGGTTCCTATACGCAGGGAATTTGGAGGTAGGGTTATGGTTCCTAAGTGTAGGGCACTTGGAGCTAGAGCTAGGGTTCCCACGGGTAGAGATTCCTGCCCTAGGGTTAGGGTTCCTATGGGTAGGGCACTTGGAGCTTGGGTTAGGGGTCCTATGGGTAGGGTTTCCCACCCTACGGTTAGGGTTACGATGGGTAGGGATTCCCTCCCTAGTGTAAAAGTTCCTATGGGTAGGGCACTTGGAGCTAGGGTTACGGATCTTATGAGTAGGGATTCCCATCCTAGGGTTAGGGTTCCTATGGGTAGGGATTCCTGCCCTAGTGTTACGGTTCCCAAGGGAAATGAACCTGGAGCTAGGGTTAGGGTTCCTATGGGTAGGGATTCCCATGGTAGAGTTAGTGTTCCTATGGGTAGGGTACATGGAGCTAAGGTTAGGGTTCCTATGGGTAGGGATTCCCGCCATAGGGTTAGTGTTCGTATTGGTGGGGTACTTGGAGCTACGGTTAGGGTTCCTATGGGAAGGGCACTGGAACTAGGGTAAGGTTTCCTGTGCATAGGGTGCTCGGAGCTAGGGATAGGGTTATTATAGGCAATGATTCCCGCCCCAAGGTTAGTGTTCCTATAGCTAGGATTCTTGGAGCTACCATTTTGGTTCCTATGGGTAGGGCACTTGGAGCCAGGATTAGGGTTCCTATGGGTAGGGATTCCAGCCCTAGGGTTAGGATTCCAATGGGTAGGGCACCTGGAGCTCGGGCTAGGGGTCCTATTGGTAAGGCACTTGGAGCTAGTGTTAGGGTTTCTATAGGTAGGGATTCCCGTACTAGGTTTACGGTTCCTATGGGAAGGGGACTTAGAGCTAGGGTTCAGGTTACTATGGGTAGGGATTCCCATCCTAGAGTTACGGTTACTATGGGTAGGGCTCTTGGAGCTAGGGTTAGGGTTCATATGGGTAGGGCACTTGAAGCTAGGGTCAGGGTTCCTATGGGTAGAGCACCTGGAGCTAGGGTTCAGGTTACTATGGGTAGGGATTCCCTCCCTAGGGATAGGGTTCCTATGGGAAGGGCACCTGGAGCTCGAGTTAGGGTTCCTATGGGTAGGGCACATGGAACTAGGATTAGATTTTCCTGTCGGTAGGTCACTTGGAGCTAGGATTAGTGTTCCTATGGGTAGGGCAGTTGGAGCTAGGGTTAGGGTTCCTATGGGTAGTAATTCCAGCCCTAGGGTTAGGGTTCCGATGGGTAGGGCACATGGAGCTTTTGTTAGGGTTCCTATGGGTAGGAATTCGACCCCTAGGGTTGGGTTCCGATGGGTAGGCATTCTCTCCCTAGGGTTACGATTCCCAAGGGTAGTGCACTTGGCGCTAGGGTTAGGGTTCCTATGGATAGGTCAGTTGCAGCTAGGGTTAGGGTTTCTATGGGCAGGGATTCCAGTCCTACGGTTAAGGTTTCAAAGGGTAGGGCACTTGGTGCTAGGGTTAGGGTTTTTTTGTGTAGTGTACTTGGAGATAGGGTTAGGGTTCGTATTTTTAGGGCTCTTGGAGCTAGGTTTAGGATTCCTATGGATAGGGATTCTGGCCCTAGGGTTATGGTTCCTATGGGTAGGGCCCTAAGAGCTAGAGTTGGATTACTATGAGTAGGGATTCCCGACATAGGGTTAGTGTTCCTATGCTTAGGGTTTTTTGAGCTAAGGTTAGGGTTCCTATGGGAAGGGATTCCTGCCCTAGGGTAAGGTTTCCTATGGGGAGTGCATTTGGAGCTCGGGTTATGGTTCCTTGGGTAGTGCACTTGGAATTAGGGTTAGAGTTCCTATGGGTAGGGATTCCCTCCTTAGAGTTAGGGTGCCTATGGGTAGGGCACATGGAGCTAGGATTAGGGTTCCTATAGGTAGAGATTCCTGCCCTAGGATTAGGGTTCCAATGGGTAGGGATTCCCACTCTAGGGGTTGGGTTCCTGTGGGTAGTGCTCTTGGAGCTAGGTTTAGGGCTCCTATGGGTTGGGATTCCCGCCTAGGGTTAGGGTTCCTATGGGTAGCGTTCTTGGAGCTAGGGTTAGGGTTTCTATGGGTTGGGAGTCCCGCCCTAGGGTTAGGGTTCCTAAGGGTAGGACACTTGGAGCTAGGATTAGGGTTTCTATGGATAGGGATTCCTGCCCTAGTGGTAGGCTTCCTATAAGTAGGGCATTTGGAGCTAGGGTTAGGGTTCTTATGGCTAGGGTACTTGGGGCTAGAGTTAAAGTTTCTATTGTTACGGCACTTGGAGCTAGGGTTATGGTTCCTATTGGTAGGGATTCCCACCCTAAAGCTGATGTTCCTACGGTTGGGGAACTTGGAGCTAGGGTTAGGGTTCCTATGGGTATGGGAATTGGAGCTAAGGTTTGGGTTCCTATCGGTAGGGCAGTTCGAGCAAGGGTTGTGGTTCCAGTGGATAGAAATTCCCACCCTAGTGTTAGAGTTCCAATGGGTAGGGCACTTGGAGCTAGGAATGGGGTTTCTATGGATAGGGATTCCCACCGTAGGGATAGGCTTACAATGGGTAGGGCAATTGAAGCTAGGGTTAGGGTTCCTATGGGTTGGGCACTTGGACCTAGGCTTACGGTTCCTATAGGTAGAGATTCCCGCCATAGGGCTAGAGTTCCTATGGGTAGGACATTTCAAGCTAGTGCTTGTGTTTCTATGGGTAGGGCACTTCGAGCTAGGGTTATGGTTCCTATGGGTAGAAATTCCCGCCCTAGTATGAAGGTTCCTATGGGTAGGGCACCTGGAACTAGGGTTAGGGTTCCTATGGATAGGGAACTTGGAGCTATTGTTACGGTTCGAATGGGTAGGGCACTTGGAGATAGGGTTAGGATTCTTATGGTTAGAGATTCCCGCCATAGTGTTAGGGTTCCTATGGGTAGGACACTTGGAGCTAGGGTTAGGGTTCCAATGGGTAGGGATTCCAGCACTAGGGTTGGGGTTTGTATGGGTAGGGCAATTGGAGCTAGGGCTAGGGTTCCTATGGGTAGGGGTTCCCGCCTGAGGGTTATGGTTCCTCTAGGTAGGGCACTTGGAGCCTGGGTTAGGGTTCCTCTAGGTAGGGCACTTGGAGCCTGGGTTAGGTTTGTATGGGTATGGATTCCCATCCTAGGGTTAGGGTTCCTATGCATAAGGAACATCGAGTCAGGGTTAGGCTTCGTATGTGTAGGGCACTTAGAGCTAGGGTTAGAGTTCCTATGGGTAGGAATTTCCCACCCTATGGTTATGGTTCCTATGGATAGGGATTCCCCCCCTAGGGTTAGTGTTCCTATGGGTAGGGCACCTGGAGCCAGGGTTAGAGTTCCCATGGGTAGGGCACCTGGAGCCAGGGTTAGGGTTCCTATGGGTAGGGATTCCCGCCCTAGGGGTAGGCTTCCTATGGGAAGGGCACTTGGAGCTAGGGTTAGGGTTTGTGTGGATAGGGATTCCGGCCCTAGGGTTAAGATTCCTATGGATAGGGCACTTGTAGCTCGAGTTAGGGTTTCTATAGGTAGATATTCGCTCCCTACGGTTAGGGTTCCTATGGGTAGGGCACTTGGAGCTAGGGTTAGGGTTCCTATGGGTAAGACCTCCTGTCCTAGGGTTAGGGTTCCTACCATAGGAGCACTAACCCTAGTAAGGGGCGCCCTATCCATTGGAAATCTAACCCTTGGGTGGGATGCCCTACCCATAGAAACACTAACCCTAGCTCTAAGTGCTATGCCTATAGGAACCCTAAACCTAGTGCTGGAATCCCTACTCATAGGAACCCTAGTTCTAGCTCCACGTGCCCTACCCATAGGACAGCTAACCCTAGCCCCAAGTGCCATACTTATAGGAACCCTAACCCTAGGGTGGGGCACCATATCCATAGAAACCCTAACACTAGATCAAGTGCCCTATCCATACGTACCCTAAACCTAGGGCGGGAAGCCGTACCTATGGGAACCCTAACCCTAACTCCAAGTGCCCAAACGTCAGGAACCCTATCCCTAGGGCAGGGCGCCCTACCTATAGGAAGTCTACACCCAGCTCAAAGTGCCCTATCCATAGAAACACTAACCCTAGCTCCAAGTGCTATACTGATAGGAACCCTATCCCTAGGGCGGGAATCCCTACTCATAGGATCTCTGAACCTATTGGAACCCTAACCCTTGGACAGGAAGCTCCACCCAAAGAAACCCTAACCCTAGCTCCAAGTGCCCTACCCATAGGAACCCTATCAGAAGGGAGGGAATCCCAAGGGTGGGAATCTCTAAACAAAGGAAACCGAACCCTATCTCCAAGTGCCCTACTCATAGGCACCTGAACTCTAGGTCCAAGTGTGCTACCCATAAGTACCCTAACCCCACGGCGGGAATCCCTATCCATAGAAAATGTATCCCTAGGGCGGGAATCTCTATCCATAGGAACCCTAACCCTAGCTCCAGGTGCCCTACCCATTGGAAACCTAAAGCTAGCTCCAAGTAGTCTTCTCACAGGAACCCTAATCCTAGATCCAAGTGCCGTACTCATGGGAACCCTCACCCTAGCTCCAAGTGCCCTACCCATGGGAACCAGAACCCTAGCTCCAAGTGCCGTACCCATGGGAACCAGAACCCTAGCTCCAAGAGCCCTACCCATGGGAACCAGAACCCTAGCTCCAAGTGTCCTACCCATAGGAACCCAAACCCTAGCTCCAAATGCCCTAACCATAAAAACCCTAACACTACCTCCAAGTGCCCTAACCATAAAAACCTTAATACTACCTCCAAGTGCCCTACGCATAGAAACCCTAACCCTAGCTCCCAGGGCCCTACTCTTCAGAACTGTAACCCTAGTTCCAAGTACCCTACTTATAGGAAACCTAACCCTGGGGAGGGAATCCCTACCCATAGGAACTCTAACCCTGTCTCCAAGTGCCCTACTCATAGGAACCCTAACCCTAGCTCCAACTGTCCTACCTATAGGAACCCTGATCCTGGGGAGGGAATCCCTACCCATAGGAACCCTAACCCTAGGGCAGGAATACCTACCCATAGGAAATCTACCTCTTGGGCGGGAAACCCCATTGAAAGGAACCCTAAACCTAGGGTGGGAATCCTTACCCATAGTAACCATAACCCTAGCTGCCAGTGCCGTAACCATAGAAACCCTAACCCTACATCCAAGTGCCCTACCCATATGAACCCCAACACTAGCTCTAACAGCCCTACCCATAGGAACCCTGACCCTAGCTAGAAGTGCCCTACCCATAGGAGCCATAACCCTAGGGCAGGATTCCCTACCCATAGCAACCCTAGCCCCAGCCCCTAGTGCCCTACCCATAGGAACCCTAACCATAGGGAAGGAATCCCTACTCATGGGAACCCTAACACTAGGGCCAATTGCCCTACCCATAGGAAAACTAACCCTATGGCAGGAATCTTTACTATTGAGAACCCTAACCCTAGCTCCAAGTGCGCTACCCATAGGAACACTAACCCTAGAGCGGGAATCCCTACCCATAGGAACCTTAACCCAACAGACGGAATCCCTACCCACAGGAACCCGAAGCCTAGCTTCAAAGGCCGAACCCATAGGAAACCTAACCCTAGCTCCAAGGGCCCTACACATAGGAACCCTAACCCAAGGGTGAGAATCCCTATCATAGGAACCGTAACCCTAGCTCCAAGTGCCCTACACATAGGAACCCTAACCCTAGCTCCAAGTGCCCTATTCATAGGAACCCTAACCCTAGGGAGTGAAATCCTACCTATCGGCATCCTAACCTTAGCTACAAGTGCCCTACCCATAGGAACCCTAACCCTACGGACAGAATCCCTACCCACAGGAACCCTAATCCTAGCTCCAAGAGCCCAACCCATAGGAACCCTAACCCTGGGGCAGGAATCCCTACCCATAGGAACCCGAAGCCTAGCTTCAAGTGCCGAACCCATAGGAAACCTAACCCTAGCTCCAAGGGCCCTACACATAGGAAACCTAACCCAAGGGTGAGAATCCCTACCATAGGAACCATAACCCTAGCTCCAAGTATTTCCCCCTAGGAACGCTAACCCTAGCTCCAAGTGCCCTACACATAGGAACCCTAACCCCAGCTCTAAGCGCCCTATCCATAGGAACCCTAACCCTAGGGAAGGAATTTCTTCCCATAGGAACCCTAACCCTAGCTCCAAGTGCCCTAGCCATATGAACCCTCATCCTAGGGAGGGATTTTCTACCCATGGTACCCTTTCGCTATCTCCAAGTGCCCTATCCACGGGAACCTTAACCTGAACTCCAAGTACCTTACCCACAGAAACCCTAACCCTAGGGAGGGAATCCCTAGCCATAGGAAACCTAACCCTAGCTCCAAGTACCCCATCGATAGGAACCATAACCCTAGATGCAAGTCCCCTACCCATAGGAACCCTAACTCCAAGTGCCCTACCCATAGGAACCTTAACCATATCTCCAAATGTCCTCACATTAGGGAAAATAACCCTAGCTCCAAGTGCTAAACCCACAACAACTCTAACCCTAGCTCCAAGTGCCCTACCCATAGGAACCCTAAACCTAGCTCCAAGTGCCCTATCTACAGGAAACCTAATCCTAGCCTCAAGTGCCCGACCCATAGAAACAGTAACCCTAGCTCCAAGTGCCCTACCCATAGGAATCTTAAGCCTATGGCGGGAGTCCCTACCCATAGAAACCCTAACCCTGAAGAGGGAATCCCTACCCATAAGAACCCTAACCCTAGCTCGAAATGCCCTACCGTTTGGAACCCTAGGCCTAGCCCCAGGTATCCTACCCATAGGAACGCTAACTCTATCTCCAAGTGCCCTCCCCATTGGAACTCTAACCCTAGCTTCAAGTGCCCTACCCATAGGAACCCTAACCCTAATTCCAAGTGCCCTACTCATAGGAAGCCTTACTGTAGGGAGGGAATCCGTACCAATAGAAACCCTTACCCTGGCTCCAAGTGTCCTACCCTTAGGAATCCAACCCTAGGGTGGGAATCCTTACCATTGGGAACACTAACCCTAGCTCAAAGTGCCCTAACCATAGAAAAGCTAACCCTAGCTCCAGGTGCCCTACCCATATGAACCCTAACCCTAGGGAGGGAATCCCTAGCCTTTGGATCCCTAACCCTAGCTCCAAGTGCCCTACCCATAGCAACCCTGACCCTAGGCAGGAATCTCTTCCCTTAGGATCCCTAATCCTAGCTCCATGTGCCCTATCTAAAGGAACTCTAACCCTAGCTCCAAGTGCCCTACCCATAGGAACCCTAGCTCTAGCTCCAAGAGCCGCACCCATAAGAACTCTAACCCTAGCTCCAAGTACCCTACTCATAGGAACCCTAACCCTAGTTCTAAGAGCCCTACCCACAGGAACCCTAACCCTAGCTTCAAGTGCCCTACCCATAACCCTAACCTTTGAGAGGGAATCCCTACCCTTAGGAACCCTAACCCTAGCTCCCAGTGCCCGACCCATAGGAATCCTAACCCTAGCTCCAAGTGCCCTACCCAGAGGATCTCTAAACCTAGGGAGGGGGTCCCTATGCATAGGGATCCCATCCCTAGCTCTAAGTAACCTACCCAAAGGAACCCTAACCCTTGCTCCACGTTCCCTACCCATAGGAACCCTAAGCCTAGGGCGGGAATCCCTACCCATAAGAACCATAACCCCAGGGAGGGAATATCTACCAATGAGAACCCTAGCCCTAGTTCGAAGTGCCCTACCCAAAGTAACCCTAATCGTAGTTCTAAGTGCCCTTTACATAGGAAACCAAACCCTAGATCTAAGTGCCTGACACACAGGAAATCTAACCCTAGCCCCATGTGCCTTACCCATGGGAAACCTAACCCTAGGACGGGAGTCCCTACCCATAGGAACCCTAACCCTAGCTCCAAGTGCCCTACCCATAGGAACCTTTACCCTTGCTTCAAGTGCCCTACCCATAGGAACCCTAACACTAGCTCCAAGTGCCCTAACCATAGGAACCCTATCCCTAGCTCCAATTTCCCTACTCATAGGAAACCTTACCCTAGGTTGGGGCGCCCTGCCAATAGGAACCCTAACCCTTGCTCCAAGTTCCCTACCCATAGGAATCCTAACCCTAGCTCCAAGTTCCCCACCCATAGGAACCCTAACCCTAGCTCCAAGTGCCCCACCCATAAGAACCCTAACCCTAGCTCCAAGTGCCCCACCCATAGGAACCCTAACCTGAGCTCCAAATGCCCTACACATAGGAAGCCTTACCCTAGCTCCAAGTGCCCTACCCATAGGAACCCTTACCCTAGCTCCAAGTGCCCTACCCATAGGAACCCTAACCCTAACTCCAATTTCCCTACTCATAGGAAACCTTACCCTAGGTCGGGGCGCCCTGCCAATAGGAACCCTAACCCTTGCTCCAAGTACTCTACCCATAGGAACTCTAACCCTAGCTCCAAGTGGTCTACCCATAGGAACCGTAATCCTAGCTCCAAGTGCTCTTCCCATAGGAACCCTAATCCTAGCTCCAAGTGCTCTACCCATAGGAACCGTAATCCTAGCTCCAAGTGCTCTTCCCATAGGAACCCTAATCCTAGCTCCAAGTGCTCTACCCATAGGAACCCTAACCCTAGAGCAGGAATCCCTACACATAGAAACCCTAATCATAAGGCGGAAAGCCCTACCCATAGAAACCCTAACACTATCTCCAAGTCCCCTACCCATAGGAACCCTAACCCCAGCTCCAAGTTCCGTAGCCATAGGATCCCTAACCCTAGCTCCAAGTGCTCTACCCTTAGGAACCCTAACCTGAGGGCTGGAAACGCTACACTGAGGAACTCTCACCCTAGCTTCAAGTACCCTTGCTATAGGAACTCTAAGGTGGGAAGATGTGTCTGTAGTGTATGGTTCTCTTTGTCAATATTGTTTTAAGCTTTTGTATCTGGCTCAACTTATGGGCCCCATAAGCCACCCATGAAGATGAGAAGTTTGAATCATGGCCTTAGATAGCATGTAGGAATGGTGTAATTCTCTCTGCATGGGGAGAATCTGCTGTTATACCAGGTATTTGGCAGCATTTATGTGTAAATACTGTATTATTGGGCCCAGACCTTATACGTTTTTCCAGTGAGACAGAAAGGGTGGGATCCTCCAAGGTACTCAGCAGGTTAATTCCCATTTTTAGGCACTACGGGGTGATTCACAAAACTCCCACTTGTCTGCCACTTAAGCCTTGTTGGCACCTAAAGTCACTCAATACCTAAGTTTTTAAAGTAAAAGTTCAGTAGATGCTTGTGTTTCTGCTCTGAGCTCGCGTCCTGCTGTTTCCTTCTAGGTGTTTGGATGCCTATCTCTCACCTAAGCCCCAGAGCAAACTGCAAACCAGGGGAAGATAGGCGCTCAGCTATGATCCAGTAGGCATGCTCAGAGTCCACCTAATTCCACAAAACAGCTGTAGGGGGAGAAAAAGGAGGTATACCTTCCGTATAACTTTTAACGCAGTGCATCGAGTACTCAGCAGCGAGAGAGACCCCCCCCACTGCCCTATGAGGACAAGGGAATTTAGAAAAGGATCTGCAACTCTAGAGGTGAGTTCTCTAACCACTTGGCTATAGAGTCTTCTTGATTTTTTTCTTTGGCACAATTAATATTTAATTAAAGTGGAACAGTATCTGTAGGAGAGATTGAGGGAGCTCTGCATCAGAACCTCTGATATTGACTTTGCTCCACTTTAATTAAATAATTGAATAATATTAATTTGGCCAGAGAAAGAATCAGAATGATTCTATAGCTTAGTTGCTGCGACACTCTCCTGAGAGTTGGCAGATTCCTGTTCAAATCCCTTCTCCTCATCAGGCAGAGATAGATGCCTCCTTGCAGCCTGGAGATAGGTGTCTAACTCATAGAGGGGAGGGGCTTAGCATACACCCCTCCCTCCCTACATAGCTTTGTGGATCCCATTCTAAATCTCTCCCCGTTCATTGTATAGGAGACTAGCTGGCTAATGCAGACTTTGTGGATTGTAGTGTTGTCCCTATGATTTTCTAGGTGTTTAAAAGCTGAGGGTATGTCTTCACAGCTGAGGACTGCAACGCCTAAGTCCCTTTTAGGGATCTGGACCAAAGATGTTTTTATCAGGGAAAGAAACTACCTCACTGCTTTACATTTAGCTTGTTCAGGGGAACATAACCAAATTAGAGTCCAGTCATTAATCATCAAGCCTAAATCAGAACAAAAATGCAAAGGGTAACTATGGTGTATGATACTGATGTTGCTAAGTGTATCTAGCACCACCATCAAAACAAAAAAATCCTACTCAATTACAACCAACAAATAAATATAAGAAATGTTTGCTTTCTTGTGTATGCTTTTAGAGGAGAAAGTGTTTGGTGGCTGCAATATGGTGGTACGCAGAGCAACTGATATTGGTCCTTGTGTAGTGCATTAATGAAAAATATATGAGAGTGGGTTGAGGGCCAGTGGTAACAGCACCAACAGCAGCCTTTGTTTTTAGGGTGTTTGTATTCAAAGGCCAAAAGGGGTGTCCAATAGGGTGACCGGGTGTCTGGTTTTGAACCGGAACACCCGGCAGCTCCAGTCAGCACCACTGACTGGGCTGCTAACTGTCCGGTTGGCAGCGACACTGGGAGTATTGGTGTTTTTATTTAGAGTTACATGTTTTTGAGACTCACTTACTCTGACTATGCACACTGGAAGGAATAAGTCTGGAGTGAGAAAATAAGAAGAGCAAGTGCTCCCCACAAATATCATTTTCATTTAACCTGAAAGGGCCACAGATTTATCATGATGATATCAGCGACTTGCATGGTGCAATAGCAATCTTTACACTGACTAACAATCTACCTTTCCATTTTTTCCATCCAATCCTGCCTCTAGTCCAGTCTCTCTGATAGATCCGTCATGTTGTCTCAACACCAGCTTCAACTGAGCAAGACTAAAACTGATCTCCTTGAACCAGATGGACTGAGAGTGCTCTGTATCCATTGGAAAGCTGGGAATCTCTTCTTCCCAATGCTGTAACATTCTCATTACTAGTACGCAAGCAGAGGTGAAAGTAAGACAGTCTGGCCCTGTCCAGCGTACCAACGAGCTGGTACGCTGTACTGGACTGGCTTCCCCAGGACAACAATTTAAAGGGCCTGGGGCTCCCGGCAGCAATAGGAGCCCTGGGCCTTTTAAATTGCTGCCAGAGCCCCCAGGTTGCAGAGGCAGCCAGGAGCTCCAGGCCCTTTAAATCACCGCCAGAGCCCTCGGCTGCCACCACTACCCTGGGGCTCCAGCAGTGGGGCTCTGGCAGCAATTTAAAGGGCCTGGGGCTCTGCTGCGGTAGCAGCAGCTGGAGCTCCGGGCCCTTTAAATCGCCCCTGAGCCCCAGGGCTCCCAGCTGCCTCCGCAGTTGGTAGCTCCAGCGGTGATTTAAAGCTGTTACAGGGCCCAGGATTGAGTCTTGGCTGGCCTGGGCCTCAGCCAGTTTGTAATTTGGGGGGAATAAATAAATAAATCCATAATTAGAGAGGAAAAGGAGGTGACATTTCTCTTTTGCCTCACAAAGCACAGTGTGTTTTTTATTCATAATAAAAGAGACAGGCCCTGATCTCTCCTCCTTCCCCTATGGGAGCCGTATCAGGGTTTAAGTAGAGTTCTAAGGGTGGGATCCACAAAGGGACATAGGTGTTGCAACAATCAGTATCATGGTGCTTAACTTTTAGGTACCTACAAAATCACAGGAAAAACATCATGATTCACAAAACTGAGTTAGTTAGTTCTCCTGAGAATGCAATCCAAACAGCCAGCATGCTAGGCAAAGCTGATGTCAGGGATGTGTGCCCTTGTGCGTAAGCATTATGATACAGTCTTTAATTACAGGATCACAAACTATTTCTTGCCCTGCCTCATTCAGTGCACAGGAAGGGCCATGCTCACAGAAAGAGAAGCTTTGCATTATTTTGCTTTGTACTCATTATTCACTTTGTGGCCCCAGGCCTTATTTACTCCACATTATTTCAACCTTTCTATTAAGACAGAATTATTGGTTTTTCTGCTTGGCTTTTCTATGGCATTTAGCATCTGGGTGCTTCACAGTCGTGTTGTGAATACACAGTGGTATTTTTCCCATTTTACAGATCAGGAACTGAGGCACAGCAACAAAATGTCAAAAGTGTACCCTAAATTTTGGGTATCCAATTTGAGAAGGTTATGGCCTGAATTTTCAGAGAACTTTTTAAAGCAAAACTCCCAATAACTTCAGTTGCAGTTCGAGTACTCAGCATTTCTGCAAGTCAAACTTGGTGTGACAAGCACAGCACTCAGAAAATGAGAGAAACACAATTAGAGACCACCTGTGAAAAGTTTGATTTAGGTGACTTGTCCAGCATCACACAGAAACTCTGTGACAGAAAGAGGGATAGAATCAAGTTCTGCCTAAATCACAAGACCATCCTTTCTCTTCTCTCCTTATTCACTACACTCCTTCCAGCTTCTGCAACAAATGCAGCCCTGCAAACAGCTTCCTTCACTACACATCCCTGCTTGATTCCCAGAGCACTGTCCATTCTTTTCACTGAATGAGGCAGGTGTCCTGTGGAAAACACGGTGTCATGTAATTAAAGAATGCATCACATTGCATATTCACAACGTGGCCAAATTAAGGCTGCACTGACAAACCTTAATTCTGGCATTTCTTAACTTTGGAGTGCTTGACTTTGCAACCTCAATGTTCTTTTAATGTAGGATTGTTGAGTTCAGGGCTGTCCAGAGGGGTGGGGGGGCAGCAACTGGGGCAATTTGCCCCGGGTCCTGCAGGGGCCCCCCACAAGAATATAGTATTCTATAGTATTGCAACTGTTTTTTATGGAAGGGGCCCCCAAAATTGCTTTGCCCCAGAACCCCTGAATCCTCTGGCTGGCCCTGGTTGGGTTTTGTATGTAATCTCTTAGGTTTTTAAAGAAGCAACCTGAAAAATCAAATTTCATTATTGACTCCCGCGTGGTTCATCAGCAGGGTTAGAATCTTTAGCACCACAGCACAGACCTCTGCCACTTGAGCTCATGGTAGTGGTAGGCAGTGGTAGTTCTCCACATGGGCCAGCTACAAGAAAGAGCTGAAGGGGAAGGGATAACTCAGTGGTTTGCGCATTGGCCTGCTAAACCCAGGGGTGTGAATTCAATCCCTGAGGGGGCAATTTAGGGAACTGGGGTAAAAATCTGTCTGGGGATGGGTCCTGCTTTGAGTAGGGGGTTGGATTAGGTGACCTCCTGAGGTCCCTTCTGTCATAAACAGATAGCTAAGGGTTAATGTCTCTTTCACCTGAAGCACCTGACCAGAGGACCAATCAGGAAACCGGATTTTTTCAACTCTGGGTGGAGGGAATTGTGTGTCTGGGGTCTTTGTTTTCTGCCTGCCTGCTTTCTCTGAGCTTTGGAGAAGTAGTTCTACTTTCTAATTTTCTGTTTCTAAGTGTAAGGACAAAGAGATCAGATAGTAAGTTCTATGGTTTCTTTTCTTTGGTATTTGCCTGAATATAAGTGCTGGAGTGCTTTGATTTGTATTCTTTTTGAATAAGGCTGTTTATTCAATATTCTTTTAAGCAATCGACCCTGTATTGTATCATCTTAATACAGAGAGCCCATTTGTATTTTTCTTTCTTTTTATATAAAGCTTTCTTTTAAGACCTGTTGGAGTTTTTCTTTACTTCAGGGAAATTGAGTCTGTACTCACCAGGGAATTGGTGGGAGGAAGAAATCGGGGAGATCTGTGTGTTGGATTGCTAGCCTGATTTTGCATTCCCTCTGGGGGAATAGGAAAGTACTTTTTGTTTCCAGGATTGGGAACAGAGAGGGGGAGTCTCTCTGTGTAGTTTCACAGAGCTTGTGTCTGTGTATCTCTCCAGGTGCACCTGGAGGGGGGAAGGGAAAAAGGATTATTTCCCTTTGTTGTGAGACTCAAGGGATTTGGGTCTTGGGGTCCCCAGGGAAGGTTTTTCAGGGGGACCAGAGTGCCCAAAACACTCTAATTTTTTGGGTGGTGGCAGCAGGTACCAGGTCCAAGCTGGTAACTAAGCTTGGAGGTTTTCATACTAACCCCCATATTTTGGAAGCTAAGGTCCAAAACTGGGACTAAGGTTATGATATGGTGGCCAAAACAGAGTGACTTACCTGGGTCACCAGGTGGGTCGAGGAACCATAAACCCCCTACAGGCCAAGGTGGATGCTATCCAAAAGTGGCCTGTCCCACGGTCCAAGAAGCAGGTCCAATCCTTCTTAGGCTTGGCCGGATACTACAGGCGATTTGTACCCCACTACAGCCAAATCGCTGCCCCACTGACCGACCTGACCAAAAAGACCCAGCCAAATGCAGTTAAGTGGACTGATGAGTGTCAAAAGGCCTTTACCCAACTTAAGGCAACGCTCATGTCTGACCCTGTGCTCAGGGCCCCGGACTTTGACAAGCCATTCCTAGTAACCACGGATGCATCTGAGCGTGGTATAGGAGCAGTGCTCATGCAGGAAGCAACAGATCACAACTTCCATCCTGTCGTGTTTCTCAGCAAGAAACTGTCTGAGAGGGAAAGTCACTGGTCAGTCAGTGAAAAGGAATGCTATGCCATTGTGTACGCCCTGGAAAAGCTACGCCCATATGTTTGGGGACGGCGGTTCCAACTACAAACTGACCATGCTGCACTAAAGTGGCTTCATACTGCCAAGGGGAACAACAAGAAACTTCTTCGTTGGAGTTTAGCTCTCCAAGATTTTGATTTTGAAATTCAACACATCACAGGAGCTTCTAACAAAGTAGCTGATGCACTCTCCCGTGAGAGTTTCCCAGAATTCAGTAGTTAAAAAGTGTTCTTAAAATGTAGAAGTCTGTTAGTTATATACTTAGGAGTATATGTAAAGGTGTATGTGTTGTATTAATCTGTTTACTTTCAAGTTCTAGAAGGAAATCGCCGCCAGTGAGCTTCCCCACTGTCTGCAATTTGGGGGGCGTGTCATAAACAGATAGCTAAGGGTTAATGTCTCTTTCACCTGAAGCACCTGACCAGAGGACCAATCAGGAAACCGGATTTTTTCAACTCTGGGTGGAGGGAATTGTGTGTCTGGGGTCTTTGTTTTCTGCCTGCCTGCTTTCTCTGAGCTTTGGAGAAGTAGTTCTACTTTCTAATTTTCTGTTTCTAAGTGTAAGGACAAAGAGATCAGATAGTAAGTTCTATGGTTTCTTTTCTTTGGTATTTGCCTGAATATAAGTGCTGGAGTGCTTTGATTTGTATTCTTTTTGAATAAGGCTGTTTATTCAATATTCTTTTAAGCAATCGACCCTGTATTGTATCATCTTAATACAGAGAGCCCATTTGTATTTTTCTTTCTTTTTATATAAAGCTTTCTTTTAAGACCTGTTGGAGTTTTTCTTTACTTCAGGGAAATTGAGTCTGTACTCACCAGGGAATTGGTGGGAGGAAGAAATCGGGGAGATCTGTGTGTTGGATTGCTAGCCTGATTTTGCATTCCCTCTGGGGGAATAGGAAAGTACTTTTTGTTTCCAGGATTGGGAACAGAGAGGGGGAGTCTCTCTGTGTAGTTTCACAGAGCTTGTGTCTGTGTATCTCTCCAGGTGCACCTGGAGGGGGGAAGGGAAAAAGGATTATTTCCCTTTGTTGTGAGACTCAAGGGATTTGGGTCTTGGGGTCCCCAGGGAAGGTTTTTCAGGGGGACCAGAGTGCCCAAAACACTCTAATTTTTTGGGTGGTGGCAGCAGGTACCAGGTCCAAGCTGGTAACTAAGCTTGGAGGTTTTCATACTAACCCCCATATTTTGGACGCTAAGGTCCAAATCTGGGACTAAGGTTATGATACCTTCCAGCTATGATTCTATGCTTTTTGCCAGTGAGTTTCACTGATATTTGCTGACAGCAGAGGAGTGGTGAGACTCAGCAATGCTTGATTTATTCCAGGTTCTGAGGAAATGTACTCTAGTAGTTCCAGACCTTTCTGCTCCTGTCCCCCCCAGCCTGTCCTCATCCTAGTCCCAGTCTCCCCATCCCCTCCAACATGGCTCCTCTCCCCTCTGTATTCCAGTCAGGTTTCCTCCTTTTCCTCCTTGCTGCCTGAGCACTAGAAAGGGGAACACTGAGAGCATAAGAAAACAATCTTTGGGTGCTCACTTCCTGTATCTGCCACCACAGAGCCCCCTGGCGCTGGAAGAAGCAAGTACTGGCAAAATCCTGCTCCTGCCCCACAGCTGCAGGATGGAGAATGCCCAGTGCAGACAGAATCTGCAGAGCATTTAGTTGCCAAACAGTGGCAGGTGCAAAATGAAATGTTTAGAGTTCCATAACTTGGCTGATTTTCCAAGTGACAGCAAAAGGTATATCACTGACAGTAGAACAACTTCCCCATCAAATTTCAAGCCCCCGTTCCAAAGCATGAATTCACCAGGTCCTCTCAATGAAATGGTTGTAAAAAAAAATTAATATGGCAGAACAACTTGTCTTTCCCTAAACTGGTGCTAAGAACAAGTACAACTGTTTCTTTTGAAATTTCTTGAAAAAATTCAGCCTTTTGGCAGACACCCACTATGGAAAACTTTAGCCCAACCCACTGAAGTTTAGCAAAGTTATAAGCAACTTAAAAATAGATCTTATAATATGATGGAAAGTGTCTGGCAACTTACAGGTCTGCTCAGGCCTAATTTTTAGGCCCGTGTGACCTTAGCCCGAGAGGTTCAAGTCATTTTCTGACCTAGCCCCAGCTCTTCCCCCCACCCTAATCTGAGTCAGAGGTACAGCCACCACTGCCTTCTACCTGTAAGTTCAGCTCTCTTCCTCCTGCCCATGGGTAGGTGTGGTGGTGGCTGCAGGCCCTGCTCATACTTTCCACTGCCTCCTGCTATGCTCTGCCTGCTGCAGAGTGAGACGTGCTGCAACTCCTCAGCACATGCTCTCTGAAACACACACTGTGATGGAGTGGGAATTTTATATAATATTTTGTGTAAATACTAGTGTGTGCCTCAATTTCCCCCATGTGGTGCATGGTTAACTAGGTGGTGGGAAAAGGTTGTTTACTCTTTGTAGCGACCCAGAGATATAGATGTGAATGACACCTAGCTGTCTGAGGCCTGGGTTTATCAAGATGGACTATGCTGTAACTTTCTGTTCTCCATGTTAAGCAAGGACTTTGTACACTGTGTTCCAGACATCTAATAAATCCTACTGCTTTAACAAGGCAGGCTAAGAGTAACTCCAGTTTAACAAGGTGGGAGGGGGCATTGCTTCTTTTGGGTGTACAAGTGTCTCTCAGGTGTCCAACTCAAATGGACTTGATGAAGGGAGCTTACAGGATGAAGCAGGGGTGATGAAGGCTCCAAGGTTCTGTCTAAGGAGGCAGTGAAGCCAAGTGGCTTACTCTAGTGAAAGAGTGTAACCCTACAGGGGCTGGCACACTGAAAGGGTCTCCCAGGGACTACTCCAGAGACATTCAAAATCACCAGACCCTGTGGATCTATGACACACACACATTTCAGTGAGGTGGTGGTGCCCAGCAAGAGCGGGGCACTCAGCTACCACCACACCGATTTCCTGGGTAGGAGGAGGAGAGCTGATTTGAGCCCAATGGGTTCTAGTTGTTTTCCCACCTGACCTGGACTCAACACTTGTAGTCAGGTCCTGTTGGGTTCAGGTTGGGTTGAAAGGCTTAACTATAGGTTAACCACTTGCATTGCCTCTAGTTAAGTGAAGCAGGTTACTGAAAATAAGTTTTACTTTATATCACCTCAGAAGATAATACTTGAGGAGTCGTTCTAGTAAATGACAAGCCATCAGAAAGGATGAAAGTCTGTGAATATTTATCTATCAAATATTGGAATGTATGTGCTCTGAAAAACTTATTTTTTGTGAATTTCCCATAGTAGAGAAATGGATCAACTGTAGGAGAGCTAGTTGACAAGGTGGAAGAATTTCTGTTATAAGGACCCTCTTATGGCTTCAGTAATTAAGGCATATTTGTCAAATGTCATAATCCTTCAGGATCTTGATGAGCAATCTCAAATTAAAAACACATATTTAAAAGAACAGTGTTAATGAAAGAAGGTGGATTGACAATGCTGGACACTAAAGTCCTTTTTCCACTCAATTGCTAGAGCCAGGGAAGGCACAAGAAGACCCTTACATGGTACCATCCATTCAATCCCAGGCCTCTCTGAACATTACATTAAAAAAGTCAGGTTTAAAGTGTGTGTGAAAGTGAGCGCACAGTTTTTGTGTGTGTCTGACACCTGTGTGTATTGCAGAGTTTGCACACATACATACATGCACACAGAGGCTTATGCATCTAGAAGCCCTTATTTATAGACCATATCAAGATTTGTGAGCATACAGGTCACCTGCCTGGTTAAAAAAAAAAACCAGCACATGCACGCTTTAAAAAATAATCTAGGCCAAAGTTTCTAAATAACAATTATTTTTATGCTTTCTATACATGTCCACTATGAAGTGCACTGAAACCCACAACATCTATTTCCCACAGATTGTTAAGGCTGCATCAACTAAAACAACAAGCATTATTAAAAAAAAACTTTTTGAAAACTGCTTTAGAAAATAGTTTTAGCTGGAATGGCTGGATCACCAGTAAATTCAGGACAATGTGACCTTGAGAATATTTTTCAAATACAATATATTACTTGGAGGAATTTGTGTGTGTCCATCTAAGCAGCTGCACCACTAGCGGAAACCGTTTGTACAAGTTCTTTAAAACAAAAAATCCCTCACTGCTTTGCAGTGCAAATGGAGCCTGGGTGAAACTCTCTGCTTAGTTTGATTTCCTTGTTAATTTATGTTTTCAAATTTTAGATGCATTTTTTTTTATATAAGCATCGTCACACAAACACTTCAAATAGCTTCAATGACTTTGTTTACAAGAGCTCCATGTTGGGGATCAATGTCTGACTGCATATTTGAGTAAATATACAGTTATAGGCATCTCATTCATTGTAGTGTTTACTACACATTTAGGCAGCCAAATATTTTTAAAGCCATCAAAGAATGCAGTAACATGGGACTTCAATAGACATAAATTAGAGTACTTCTAATGTTTTCAAGTGATGGCTAAGTGGCAAAATGAAGTCTGTTTTATCCAAATCAAAGATTCTGGTGTTGAGAGCGACTCCTTTTTGCATATTGTGACAAAGTCAGACCTGACATCTATGAGAGTGTGGCAGGTATAAAAGGTCTGGAATGGTGAAGGCCCTTTCCCTATGAACTCAGGCTAATTAGAGACTCCTGAGTCCAATTAAATGCCAGTGACCTTTAACCCCCTCCCCTTCTGGTGAGTGAGCAGGGATTGGAAACAATCTGTAGCAGCAAGAAAAGGATTCTTTTGGGTGGAAAGCTACTCTCCTTCCTATAGAGGAAACAACAAAGTTAACTTCTGTTTGGGGAATGACTGGAAACCAGAAGCCAGCGTAATTAGACAACCCACCAGAGTGTAGGCAGGGAAAGATATTTATTTTTGTGTCATGAGGTGTTAGTTCTTTGAGCCAAAAAAAAAAAAACAACCAAACCAACCTACTTGGACTTACTCTGAAGCTCACCTTGTAATTACTGAAAAGTTTAAACCAAAGTGACAAATTAACAACCTCCAGAGCAGGACTGATTTACTCCAGGCTCCCCACCACCACCATAGGAAGAAATTCTGAGGCTAAGGAGGTACCTTGCCTCCATGTACAGATGATGATAGGATAGGTAAGCCACTTGTTTCTTGTTTTTCATTTGTGATCATTTTCATTTCTATCTTATCAGGAGAGAGCACTGTGGACTTACTGTAGGCAAAAATATAAATAAAGTGGTGTAAAGCTGGAGTACAGTTAAAAACAGTGGCATCACCTCAAGTTTCCAGCAGTGTAAGTGGGTACAGAATCTAGTTCCACCTGTTCCTTTTCTTTTTCCAACTAGAACTATGTCAGTCTTGACAATCTGGAATCACTGATGATCTCATGGCACTCTTCAGAAGTGCTGACATTGTTGGTCCAGTGTCCTGGTCAAGGTGAAATATGACTAATTATATTCAACCTACCTAAATTCTTCCTGTAGTGTCCATGGATATAATATTCCATTACTTTCATTAGCACACAGTTGTCTGGGCATGTTTCACACCACAGGTGACTGCATTTCTCTGGTTAGGCTACTGTGTAGCTCAGACCACTACCTACCATGAAGGCCAGTACTGTCTCATTATTTTACTTATAATTCCCCTTTTGTCTATATCTAGCTGTTGTCTTTCATACTTTGCTGCTGCCCAAAGGAGCTTACAAGCGGTCTTTGTTCTGTATTGATATGGTGCCTAGCACAGTGAAGTCCTGGTCTATTACTCAAGTCCCTAAGTACTATGGTAACACAATTATTATTATTAACACATGGTACTACTTTTGTTCAGTCAGCAAATAAAGTTAGTGGGGTGCTTTGATATCTATCTAAATAAATGTATATTTGTGTATCTGTGTAAATGTAACTTCATTACCCATTGTTCATTAACATAGATGCTTAAATACAGATGTAGGCTTCCAAGTAAATAACCTGGATTTTCAGAGCAGCTAAGCACCCAGAATTCCCATTGGAGACTATGGAATGATGTCACTGTTGGAATAGCAGGGGTATTGCCCTGAGGCAATTGTGCAGAGTTTTTACACTGCCCATCTTCAGCTCAGGTTGATGCTAGCAATCTTCCACTTTCCAAACTATTAAAATTGCTTAAAATAATAGTTGTCACATAACTGCAAATGCCCACACTTGTGCTAATGCGTGGCTGTGCTAGAGTTGTTAAAACTAAGTGACCATAGCCCTAGTGGTAGCAATTTTCCTACAGTTCTTCTCCTTAATGAAATAAGAGTGTATACAGCAATAAAAAATTAGCAGCATTTCTGATTTTTTTTAACTGTAAAATGTTTATCTTATTTTAGTGTCAGTAAAGTCATGTTGCCTTCAGAGCAGTATCAACAACTGTGTTATGCTTGTGAATAGATCCCCTGCATGAAGACAGATAAATATGGTGTTTGTAAGTTTGAAGAAGAGAGCAAACAATCATAGGGAAATGGAATGGCTATTATTCCTGAAACATATTCCTGGAAGTGGATGCTTCTGCTCTCTCTCTTTCACCAACTCACCTTGTGTCCCCTGGATAAAAGTATGGTAGAAATAATTCATTCCTTAAAATGTTTTATATTTTTTCTTTGTGTTCTTGTTCTGTCATTGTCTACTATGAAGAGCAAATGTCTAGAAATTGTACTTTAAAAGAAATTGTAGTGGAAGAAATGCCTGGTAAGATATGTGGTTTCATGAGCTGGAAAAATAACGGGCCCAGTTCTTAGTTATTTGGTTTCTGTGCTTGGAGCAGGGATGGCAGGAGTAGGCGGAGCAAATGTGCCTTTAACCTACTTTTGCATTCCCTACCTTCCAGCCCCAGCTTGTGCAGCTGCTACCTGCCACCCTACCCTTCTCCTTAAGGCTTCTTCTAACTTATACTGTGTTCCATGTGTGGTAACTCAGTCTCATGTAGACCTGAGCAGATAAATGTCAATGAAACCAGTTGCTATTAGAGTATGCAACTATGTAAAAATCAACATGCTTTGCAAAATCTAGTTGATTTTTGGCAAAATTTTGTTTCAGAGGGGAGGGAAAAGGAAAAGTCATTTGATGGTGTTAAAACATCCTATTTCAACATTGGAACTAAATGTTTCTGTTTTCCATATTGAAAACATTTTCATTTACAATTTAAAAAAAATTGTATTGTAAATAATTAAGTCATAATCAACACAAAAGATTTAGACTTTGTCAACAATATTTTGATTGACTTTGAAAATTTTATTTTCAGAATTTTTACCATGGAGAATTTCAAAATTCAGATTTTTTTCTTAACTGGATTGAAACTATATTTTGAAATACTGAAATCATCCATGAAATGGATTTGCCATTCTGATTCTCATGCAACTTTGCTCCTCCGGCAAGAAAAATATAGCTCAATTAAATTGCAGCTGTGTAGAATGAAGGGACTTCAAATTTCTGTGAAATGCAGGATTTTTTTTGCTCTCAGCCTTTCAGCTTTCTTCAAGCTGTGTGATTTAAAGAAAATACTGTGCTGCTTTTAAGCTACAGGTAGTAAAACAAGCCATCCAGCTGCAGAAGGTGCAGTTACTGCTGTTATCCAAAAAATGAGTCTGACTAGCAGCAAAAGCAAAGGTGACAAGGGGATGAAGATGGTATATGCTGCTTTAAGGGGTGTTGGTGGAAATCACTCCAGGTGAAAATGAAATCAACTGGTCAGCAGAGAAATCAGGATGAAATTCAAAGTAATTTTACTTTTCCTTGCTAACCAACAGACTCCACTTAACTGCCACATTGTGAACATGTTAAGGCAAAAAACTCTAGAGAGTGATTTAATAGGTAGTTCCCCACCACCACCCAGATTTCCAGCACAGTACTGCTCAGTTAATTCCCATTAACTGACTGAAAAAATTCACTTGCTTTGCCTCAGTCCATCAGTCTTTGGACTACACCATCTTGTCATAGTTTGTCAAACTTCTCTCCTGACACTACCTCCCAAATTGGCCTCTGTGGTTGAGCAAGATGAAACAGAACCAGAAACATGTGTCCTGGAGGAGTTGTTGACATTTGGAGTGAATACGTGACACTGTTTTCATCATACTCATTGTCTTCACATGTGTGTACTTGTTCTGAAAGTCAACAAGATAGTTACTAGAGAAAGGTCAATCTTGCAAAATTTTATAACCTAAACTACTAAACTTTCATATTTGTGTTCATTCAAGATGAACTGCTGCTACTGGAAATCATATATTAAGAGGTGTCCAGGATGAGATGTTAAGCAGACCAAGATGGAGGATTGGTTGGAGGGCAACAAACTGGGATGGTGAGGTAGATTTATCAGTCACCACTATGGAAAAGGTCGTTGAAACTACACGAGTGGCTGAGATCACCTAAAGAAAGGATACAAAGTGTGAAAAGAAGTGGACTAAAGACGGAGTCCTGTGGGACTGTTGCAAAAAAAAAAAAAAAAAAAAAAACAAAAAAAAAAAACGGAGGAGAGGACCCACCAAACAAAAGAAGCTAAAGAAATAACTGGAGAGGTAGGGAGAGAACCAGGAGAGGATGGAACCCAGAAAGCCAAGAAAGGATGAGACTTCAAGGAGAGTAATCATTGCTACTATATTGTTTGTTTACTAGATTATTCAATGTATTCTTGCAGTGCAGGCATAAAGAAAATGACTGATTAGTACAATTCATCTAGTAATTCATTTGTTGCATAAAAGGAAGACTGCTTTGTGCTGCTGCTCAATTAATAATGAAAATCCCAAATCTTCTGTCTTTAAATATACTTTAATCATAGAATATCAGGGTTGGAAGGAATCTCAAGAGGTCATTTAGTCCCTCCCACCCCCATATTCCATGTCCACTACTGTAGCTGCAAATGTAGCTGCAGTGTGTATTTGTCAGGAGACAAGTGTCAGATGGATACCTCTGTGTGACGAAAGCCAAAGCACTTGTTTTCATTGCTAGGCTTAGAACAGACAACCACTAAAAAAGCTGCCATAATTGACTTTGCAGGACATATGGCAAGTATGAATGAGGTAACCTGTGTCTTGCGGTCTTTTGGTTGATTGACTAGTGGTTTTTCTTTGCTAAAAGGGTAGAAGTATTCCACCAAACTAATAGGTTTATCATGTATTACTTTTACTTATTCTAATTTTCTTATTTAGATTTCCTTACAAAGTTAAAGAGCTTAATTTTTGGCACTAAAACATTTTAGCGTATGTTTAGAGTTTGCCTTCACTTCAGGTTCTCAGTATAGAAATATACACTTGCATTAATATCAAAACTACTGATCTGTGAGTCTTGGTGAATTAATGGAGACATTGCAAAGTAATATTAAGGCTTGACTATGCATATTGCTGAATTTTGATGAAAGAAATGCAGAGAAGTGAATTTCCAACAGCCAGCATTTGTTCAGGACTGGCACAGAAAAGCTGATCTGCAATGTCCTGGACTTCTACCACCATTCAGGAGAGGAGTGATAGCAGTGTCAGAATGGGACCCTGGTATCAGAAAACAGGGCAACAATAAATCTTGATTTCAAAATTAATAGACCTCTTTAGTGGTGGTGGAGTCTGAGTTATTTTTTGAGGGCAAAGAATTATGCTAAGGCTGGTGTGCTTTATGAACTAACTAACTGATGCAGTAGTTGTAGGGAGCTGTTTAGGAGCTAGAGCAGACAACAGAGAGCTAGGACTCCTACATTTAATGCTATCACTAAGTTTACTTTTATGACTTTTGCAAATCACTTAAATTATTTGGCCCAGATCCACAAAGGGACTTAAGTGCCTAAAAAACCACTAGGATCCACAAAGCCTGGGTTGGGCACCTAGACTCCCAGTACAATTGGGGGAGGGAGTGAGAACAGGAGACTAAGAAAGTGATCCATAAAAACCCACAAGCTGAGCAGCTCCCCACCTAAGCTATCCATCCAATGGGAGATGCTGAAGGGATGGGTGTGGTTCAAGCCCCATCAGTCTCAATGAAATAAGTGGTTAAGTCTGGGCTGCAGGGAGTTGCCTGTCTGCTAGTGATCAAAAATCAGAAACCTCTTTCCTTGAATCAGATAGTTTAGGTGCCTAAGAAGTAAATGTGTGTGAGTGAGAGAGAGAATGAGTTAGGCTAGGGTGGGCAAATTACAGGCCGCATCCGGCCCGCCAGCCATTTTAATCCGACCCTCGAGCTACTGCTGGGTAATGGGGGCTGGGGCTTGTCCCATTCTGGCACTCCAGCCAGGAAGCAGGGTCGGGGGAGCACGCTGCATGGCTCTCGGAAGCAGTGGCATGGCCTCCCTCCAGCTTCTATGTGTAGGGGCAGCCAGGGGGCTCTGCTCTGCACACTGCCCCCACAGATCCCATTGGCCAGGAACCACGGCCAATGGGAGCTGCTGGGGCGGTGCCTGCAGATGGGGCAGCGTGCAGCAGAACCACCTGGCCGCATCTCCACATAATAGCTGGAGAGTGACATAACTTAAGTGGCTTCTGGAAGCAGTGGCAAATGCCACCTGGAGCCTGCACCCCTGAGCCACCCCCCCACCCCGCACCAACTCTGATCCCCCCTGCTGCCCTCCAAACCACTCATCCCCAGCCCAACCCCAGAGCCTGCACCTCCAGCTGGAGCACGCATCCCCCCCGTGCCCCACCCCCTTTCCCCAGCTCTGATCCCCCTCCTGTTTTCCAACCCCCTCGCTCCCAGCCCAGAGCACCTTCCTACACCCCAAACCCCTCACTCTACACCCCAGCTGTAACCCGCCCCAGCCCGGAATCCCCTCCCGCACCCTGAACTCCTAATTTCTGGCCCCGCCCCAGATCCTGCACCCCCAGCCAAAGCCCTAACACCTTCCCCAACCCTAACTTTGTGAGCATTCATAGCCCACCTTACAATTTCAATACCCAGATGTGGCCCTCGGGCCAAAAAGTTTGCCCACTCCTTAGTTAGACTCTTGCCTCATTCCACACAAAATAGCCAGAAGAAGAGGAAGGGGTGGTGATGCATGCTTTATAATAGTTAGCCCATTGGTTAGTGCACTCATCTGTGATGTTGGTGACAGGTACATTTCCTCCCTCTGCGTGGAGTCCCCCACTTTTCAGGAGAGCGCTCGAATCACAAAGCTATGGGATATTCTGATGTGGGGCTCCCTCAGTCTCTCCTGTTGAAGCTGTTCCATTGTGGATAAAAAGTTAGACATTGGGCCACAAAGTCTGAGCGTGATTCTGTAGCCTAGTTAGGGCATCAGTGTGAGATACGCAGAGTCCAGGCCCCCTGCTCCAATGACTACTTAATTAAATACAATATATATTATAATTAGACCCCTGTGGTTAGAGCTGTCTCATGACAGACCTGTATTCGCACCCTCTTCCCCCGTTAGACAGAGGGAGGAATTGTTTGGGTCTCATGTCAGTGAGTGCTCTAACCCTTGGGCTAAATGCTATATGGTGGGAGATGTAGATCCTCCTCCAGCTGGATTTTGAATGGGGTTTGATCCCTAGGGGTGCTCAGAGCATGATAGGTGGAGGAGCATTTATCTTCCCCCAATTCATGAATCACATAGAGGGTTATGTGGGAGACAGACATCCCCACACCTAGAATGAGGCAGAACATGTACCCAACTGCAGAAAATTGGCACGTAGGGAATTTTTACCCTGGAAATCTAGGTGCCTACAGAGCTGGGCAAGGAGTTCTGAGGACCTCAGCAGAACCTAAACCTGTGACTTTGGCACCACAATACCTTTGCGGATCTGGGACTTTGTTCCTCACAACCCAAAATAATGTTGGCACCTAATCACAGGAATGTTTAGTGGCTTGATTAATGCTTAGAAAATACAGATTTTTTTCACACAAAAGATGTTAGTAATGATAATTCTTCAAACTAAGAGACCAGACTGCAGAGTGAAGGTCCTGAAAAGATTTAAAATGGGGAATCCTTACGCACCACACCAGTGTGCTGGTAAGCAGTGGTGTGGGGACGGAGGAAGGAAGGAAAGTGTTTATATTAGAGGAAAACTTTTGGGCTGCTTCTTGTAGTCTTGAGCTTCTTTGCAGAGTGAAGACCACCTGCTCCCCCATTGTTTGCCTTTAATTTGTTTGAAGTCCAATGGTAAAAGATTAACGCTTCCTCAACCAGGAATGGATATTGTGTAGCAAAGGAAATGGAGCCTGCTGTATAGCAAACAGTCTGTTTTAAATTTGTCACAACAAGTAATTGGAAATCATCCCTAGAGAATCCAAACTAGAATCCAGAAAGCTCAGCTGATGACAGTGTTCATGTTAGCAGGTAATTAGCAAGCTGGGTAATTTTTATGTTATACTCACAGCTCTTGATGGGGCCAGGTTTTTAAATTCTAACTGCATTACATGCTGTTTCAAGTCAGTTACAGATGTAATCCTTTGCCATAGTGGATGTCACAGCTCAGTTTCATTTTGTTTGATCTTTTCCCTTCCAGTCTGCCAGCATTGAGACAGTAAGTCCTAGTTACCTTAGAAAAACATGACACGATCACTTTATTTAAAACAAATAACCATTCAACAACTCTGGTTTTCTAGGTAGCATTTAGTATTACCCCTTTAACTGGTGCTTATTACCAATTACACCAGTTAGAACCATAGCAGTTAACAAGAAGAATACACATTCCATGCTCAGTCTCCAACTTTGCTGAGCTGATACAGGGAATAGCTAGACTGGGGGGAAATGGCAGGTCTAAGCCACCTCTCTGTTCTCCTGATCGTGGGACAACTGGAGGGAGAAACAGCCTCTGGAACAATTTAAACAACCTCAGGTCTCCTTTAACTTAGTTTCAGGCAGCTTAACAGTTCTGCCAAGCAATGATCTGAATAGGCACTACTCACTCTGACAAACTCCCCACCCTCTGTATCAGGCAGTGGGTGTAGATCCATTTTTGCGTCACCTGAGAATGTCCCGGGTCATGTGTGGGATCTGCTACTGCCACTAGAAGGCCTTAGCAGCACCTAGCAGTTGGAACAGAGAGATGAGGATCTGGCCCATTGTCGCTACAGGGTTGCCCGTTGTCTGGTTTTCAACCGTAATGCCTGATCGAAAAGGGATCCTGGCAGCTCCCATCAACACTGCTGGCCAGGCTGTTAAAAGACCAGTCGGGGGTGCTGCAAGGCTAAGGGAGGCTAGCCCCTACCTGTCCTGGCACTGTGCTGTGCCCTGGCCTAGAAGCGGCCAGCAGCAGGTCCAGCTCCTAGGCGGGGGTACTCATGAGGCTCCACATGCTGCCTGAGCACCAGCTCTGCATTCCCATTGACTGGGAGCCAGACCAGCTGGCCACTTCTGGGACCCAGCACAGTGCCAAGACAGGCAGGGAGCCTGCCTTAGCCACACTGACTGGGAGCTGCCGAAGGTAAGCCCATGCCCTAACCCACTCCCCCAGCTGAGCCCCCTCCCCAAAACGCAAAGCTCCCTCCTGCACCCCAAACCCCTCATCCCCAGTCCCACCCCAGAGCCTGCACCTCCAGCCTAGAGCCCTCACCATGCTCTAACCCCCTGCCTCAACCTGCAGCCCCTTTCTGTACTCTGAAGCCCTCAGCCCCACTCCCGAGCCTGGAGTCTCCTCCTGCATCCCAAACTGCTCTTCCCTGGCCCCACCCCAGAGCCTGCATCCCCAGCCCAGAACCCATACCCTCTCCTACACTGCAACCTGCAGTCCCCTTCGACATTCTGAATCCTTTGGCCCCACCCCTCAGCCTAGAGCCCCTTTCTGCACCCCAAGCCCCTCATCTCCAGCCTCACCCCAGGGCCTGCATCGCAGCTGGAGCCCTTAGACCCTCCTGCAACCCATCTCCCTGTCCCAGCCCAGAGCCCGCTCCCATACCCCAAACCCCTCATTTCTGGCCCCACACCCCCAGTTAGAGCTCTCACTCCCTCCCGCACCCCAACTCCCTGCTCCAGCCCAATGAAAGTGAGTGAGGGTAGGGGAGAGTAAGCCACCAAGGGAGAGGGAATGTAATGAGTGAGCAGGTGGGGTCTCAGGGAAAGGGCAGGGCTTGGGTATTCAGTTTTGTGCGATTAGAAAGTTGGAAACCTTATTTGTGCAGGGAAGTACAGTCAATAATGAGTGGAAAGTCATAGCTAGAGAAAAATTGTTATTGCAAGAAAATGGGGAAAACAGAGGATTGGATTTTATTTGGTTATATTTTATTATTTAATTTAGTATACAAGTTTTGCCAGAAGCTTGGGGGATATTTAGGCTATTTTTTATGCCCTAAATTAATGACTTAGTGTCTTTAGTATGCTGGCTGACTGTTGCTAGTTTAGAGGTGAAATATAGAACACTTGAAACTTTTACAATCTATCATACCAGAACTTCAGGAGATTTTTCCTGAGCTATCAAAGAGGAACTACCATTAAATCTAAGCTTTAATTGTTTGAATCTCCAGTGTTACATTTCATCATCAACTCTTATGTTTGAACTGGTCCTTTTTAACGGTCAGCTGTGGTATGTTTTAAAACAGTATGCTACTTTCTTTAGGAACTGTACAGAGTTCAGCATTATGGGAGAAATAATTATGTTTGGTATATATTTGCATTGATGAGGTTGAACTGCTTTGTCAGAACCTTGTATTTATAAAGTCACAACAGCATCTCAGGAAAATTATCTGAATATTTCTGGGTAATTTGCTAGCAAAGGGCATATTGAACAGAGCTGGTTGGGAATTTATTGACAAAGCTTCTTTGGAGGAGGTCAGAAAAGATGGATTAATTGAATCTAAAAGGAATGGTTTGGACAAATTTCTCCACTTGAACATTTTTTGGGGGGAAAAAAATCAAAATTGTCAATGTCTTGCTTTGACACTTTCCAAATGAAAAAAAAAAAGTTTTCCAGTTCAAAATTACTTTGCTTTGAAATGTTAGCCAATAGTATAAAAAATTAACATGGTTGAAATCAAATATTTTACAGTAATCAAAACAACCTTTTGATTGTCCTAAACCAGATTTGCTTGGGGGTTGGTATTTTAGATTCATGATTTTTTTCCTAGATTGACTTTGTTTTTTTCCCAATTCAGGACAGGAAAAAATGTCGTGAGATGGAAAAATTGTTTCCCCCCAGCTCTAATATCAATTTTTAAAAAAATGTTACAAAACAGAGCATTGAATGTGTTCAGTGAAGTTCATATTTTGCATGTACAATCCAGCCCTTCCCATTCGCCTGCTTTCTTCCCGACTGTGCTCTGTGGTATCACTAGAATATCTTTAACATAATGTACAGTATACATTCAGATATACAAAAGATAGTTCGATTTATTCCTGCTAAAACAGATTTTAAAAATTTGCCATCCCTTAGTGGGAATCCATGGAAACTGCCTGGCTATACTGTGACATTGATTATGCCATTGAGTAGATTTACCAGTTTGTGACGAACATTCCCATCTTCCAGAAATGTATTGTATGTTCCCTTACAAGCAAAACAAGTCAGACTTCTCAACTCCAAAATATGCTTATTGCAAAATTAGCATTTTCAACTCTGCCTATGTGAAATAAAGGAACTGATACAGAATATAGGAATTACCTCCCACTGACATGGGAGAAGGAGAGAGAGAATGACATTCCAACCAACATGAAAACATTGAACTGTCTTCTGGGATTAATTTCACATTCCAAATAACAGGTAGCCATGCTCCTCTTCCATGTTGTTTGTATGCAATGTTAACCTTTACAAACACAACAGGCCCAATTCTCAGTGGCCTTAAGGCCCAGATATGCCGCTCTGGCACCAAAAGTGGCCTTAAAGTGGGTAGAAGCAGTTTTCTCAGAATTTCTTCTCAACTACTAAAAAGTGGTGTAAAGGGCCCTATGCCAGTCATGCTCCCAGCCTATTACATGGCAGGGGTACAGCACACTGATTATTCATGGCTTCACAAAGACCTTGGAGGACTATATGAAACAGAGCATAAACTAGGATGTTCCCCAGGCTACTCTAATGTATACCTTGGGCTGGGAAGGCTCCTTCATGTGCCCAGAATACGGGGAGCATAAAGATGGTTAAAAGTAGTCTTTGCCCTTCCATTCCTGTCTCAAGTGCAAAAATGGAGGGACAGAGAATCAGGCCCAGGAGTAATATTTATCCTCTTCTCTTGCGAACCAAAATTCCCCAACAGTTATAAGGAACTTCTTGAGGATTCAAAATGGGAAATAAAAGGCCAGATCTGACGCTAGTGTAAGTCAGTGTAGCCCCATTGGAATCTAATGCCAATTTCACTAAGGATCTGGCCCCAAACTTGCAAATGTCACTGTGCCTATAGTGGGAGTGAGATCATGTCTTAATTACTAACTGCCATTCATTTGATTACTAGGTTTATTTATAGGTTGTACATATTTGTGTAACTAGAATGTAGAATTTATTTTCCATAAATCATAGCTGTGGTGAGCTGCCTGTAGTATAGGTTGTAAAGAGAAGTCATTTTCTCCACGATTACTAATCTGAGAAGTTCCAAAAGGATATTGGATTCATAACACCAAGGTTAAACAGTGTACTTGTCCTTAAATATGTATGAAATATACATCACATTGGACTGTGGTATCTATCCATTTATTACCGACCGTTACCATTTCTTGTAACGGTAGCTCTTAACTGGCCATTTCTCAGATTATTTTGCCAAGATGAGTTAGCCCTCCTAGAAAAATATTGCCGTGGGCCTGTATTGCTTTCTGTGTAGATTGCTGATGCCAAAATCTCTTTGGTATCTACTGTGCCTTCTGTTAAATATGCAACATTCCATTTTTTATTACATGAATAGCCTTTCTGAGTTTTGTTGCATTGTTCCTGTCTTGTCACATTTCTAGACACAAAACATAAAAGCCAGCACAATGCTCTGAATTACAGAACTGACAGGTACATAATTTTCTATGGCAAAAAATCCTCTAGTGTTGCATGCCTATTTTTATTAGAGCCTTTAGGTGTCTAATGGGCCCCTGTTAGACCTAATAAGATATGAACATTCTTGGATGGTATCATTCTGGTTTGAATCATAGTCTGGTTTGAATACTTGCTCTCTTTTTGATGCTCGAGGCTCAGTTTTGCCCTTACTGCAGTCGTAATTAGGAAGATCAGACTCAGCTGCAAGTATAAAGCCAGTGTAACTCCACTGGGCTTTATTCTCCACTTCCTTACACTTGTGCACTGTAGGTATCATTCTCACTCGGCAACATTATCCACCTGTTTACATTCACTTTGTAAAGGTATGAATGACCATGCAGAGAGAAAAGTCACGCAGGGAAAAAAAAACAGGCCTATTGACTTCTGTGGGGTTACTCCTGGCTTATACCAGTGCAAGTTAAATTGGTCTCAGTGAAAGCTGTTCCCTAGTAACTAAGGAATAGAAATAGGCTTTAAGCAGTTACCCCAATCCAGACTGTCCTCCCCATAGATCTACAAGTAGAGTGAATTCTCCTCCTACAAATCTCACCTCCCTTCGCCAGGGCTCAGCCACCTTCATCACACCATTCCCCTACTGACACAAATCTCACTTGACCCTGCAGAGACCTTTCTGTGCAATCTAGTTCCCACACTGCCAGAGGCTGCAGAGCCTGGGCAGGCATTAGAAAAGGGTGCGGGTGGAGTGGGCACATATTCACCTTCCAGACTCACTGAAATTAGTCATAGAAGATAATGCAGCCCTAGGTTGTATTATGTTTTTCCACACAACACTCCATCACTGAGTCCTCCACTGCCTTAGAGGCAGCCATGAGCAATGCGAGCCAAAATGCTGCTCCATATGTAGACAGCCAAGGCAGGGTGGGAGTGCATCCAGGGAGTGGAGCTGGTGCAGAGGTAAAAGGTGCAGAACTCTGCATAGGCAGCCATGGCTTCTGTGGGATCTGCAATTAGAGGCGACTTCTACAGCTTATAATGTGGTGGGGTAAACCCTGCCCCTTCTCCCGTGAGGCACAGTGTGGGGAAGGAAATCTCTGAAGGAACCTCACCAAGGTTCTTACCCTGAGCCTCCTTCCAATGGAGAAGAGTCTGGGTACTGTAATTAAAAGGACAGTATAAGGAATGGGAGGGCCCAAAATATTGACCCCAATTTTGTGATTATCTGGTTACAAAGTCCATATAATGGCTACAGGTGAGTTTGTTAAGTTTGCTTGTAGAGGGGTTCTAAAGAAATGTTAATGATTTTTCTTCCTAAAAGTAAAACATCCACAGCTGAGCACTCAAGTGCAATACTGCACTAAGAAATCAGTGAATATAGGTGAAGGGGCAGTAAAAACCAGAATCACTGTCGAGTTTCATCTATCCTATTCATATAGGTTATATATATAAAAAAAGAAACTTTCCCAAACACAACCACATATAGGAATGAAGCAGTAACTGAGTGCCTTTCAGTGACTCTAAAGATTCCTTTAGAAAAAACTTAGACTCAACATCTCCTTCCAAAAATATGTAAAACCAAAACTCCCACCCCCAAAAGGGAGAAATGCTACAGACTATGAAGTTCACTAGGCCAAGGTTCACCAAAGGACTTGAGGGCCTAATTCTCACTTTAGTAGCCCATGTCCATATTTAGGCAGCACCAAGATCCTCAAAATTCTTGCTCAGCTTCCACCTAACTCTGTGGCTTCCTACCAGCCCTCGGCACCTACATTTTTATTGTAAAAAGGTCCTATAGGCACCTGAGTTTGTCTCTGGACAGGCGTTCCATTCGTTAACGTCTTACTCACCAACATAATCTTCAAATCTGGTGAAGACAGGTGGGACAACACCTCTCTTGCCCACAGGTCCCAATCCAGTAGGCATACTCTGAGCATGCCTAACTCTACATAAAATGGCAGGGACAAAAGGAAAGAAAGGATCCCTTTATCCCAGTGGTTAGAGAACTCATCCAGTATGTGGAAGGTCAGGGTTCAATTTTCCCATTTTCCTCCTGAGAATAAGGATTTTGAACAGAGGTTTTCCCCTCAGGTGACAAGTATCAGAGGGTAGCCATGTTATTCCGTATCCACAACAACAACAAGGAGTCGGTGGCACCTTAAAGACTAACAGATTTATTTGAGCATAAGCTTTCATGGATAAAAAACCTCACTTCTTCAGATGCACCTCAAGTGACTGTCCTAGTTACTGGATCATGGAGTCATTCTCACATTCCCTTGTCTAATGTGGGTATAATTATTTATACACAGTGGAATGGCTTCAACAGGAGAGACTGAGAGAGACTCAGATCTGAATATCCCATACCCCAGTGGTTACGCCTTCTGCCTGAGAGGTAGGACGTGCCTAGTCAAATCCCTTCTCATCAAGCAGAGGGAGAAATTGAACTAAGATCTCCTATGTCATGGGTGAGTTCCTGTACCACTGGGCTAAAGGTTGTAAGAAAATTCTTTTCTTCCCCTTCTTTTCACTCCCAAAGAAGCATTGCTGACACTTATAGTAAACATAAAAAATGAAATAAATGTCAGAAGTAAGAGAAATGAACTATTTGACCTTGCATTATAGCTACTCTTGGAAGGACAATGCCTTTAATAGTCACACATTAAGTTTAAATATAAAATGCAGAATTTCCTAAAAAAGAGCATCACATTTTGATATGATCATAATCAGTTACTTATTGCACCCAGTGCTCATTAACTGTCAGACTTCATTCACTGATACCCAAAACCATTCTGTGCTGTTGAATTATGCCAAAATCTTCAACAGGAAATGCAAGTGTTGTGCATTCTCAAAGAAGGATGCAGTTGGGGTATGTGTGAATTGCACTTATCAAAACTGGCCTTGTCCTGAAGGGACACCTCAGGGAATCTTCAAACAACTGTACTAGTGCAGTGGTTCTAAAAGCCGGTCCGCAGCTTGTTCAGGGAAAGCCGCTAGCTGGCCAAGCCAGTTTGTTTACCTGCCGCGTCTGCAAGTTCGGTTGATTGAGGCTCCCACTGGCCACAGTTCGCTGCTCCAGGCCAATGGGGGCTGCAGGAAGCAGTGGCCAGCACATCCCTCGGCCACTGTACTAGAGCATCTTAATCTACACCCATAGCAAACTGTAGAGGATGAGCAGCCTACACACTGTAGGATAAGAATGGCAATACTGGTTCAGCCCAAAGGGCCATCTAGCCCAGTATCCTGTCTTCCAATAGCGATCAACCCTAGGTGCCCCACAGGGAATGAACAGAACAGGAAATCAAGTGATCCATCCTGTCACCCATTCCCACCTACTGGCAAATAGAGACTAGGGACACCATCCCTGCCCATCCTGGCTAATAGCCATTGATGGACCTATCCTCCATGAACTTATCTAGTTCTTTTTTGAACCCTGTTATAGTCTTGGCCTTCACAACATCCTCTCATAAGGTGTTCCATAGGTTGACTGTGAGTTGTGTGAAGAAACACTTCCTTTCATTTTAACCCTGTTGCTTGTTAATTTCATTTGGTGCCCCCTAGTTCTTGTGTTATGAGAAGGAGTAAACAACACTTGATTTACTTCCTCCACACTAGTCATGATTTTATAGGACTTTATCATATTTCCTCTTAGTCATCTTTTTTCCAAGCCAAAAAGTCCCAGGTTTATTAATCTCTCCTCATATGGCAGACACTCCATGCCCCTAATCATTTTTGTTGCCCTTTTCTGAAGTTTTCCCATTTCCAATACATCTTTTTTGAGATGGGATGACCACATCTGCATGCAGTATTCAAGATGTCGGTGCACCATGCATTTATACAGAGGCAATATGATATTTTCTGTCTTCTTATCTATCCTTTCTTAATGATTCCTAAAATTGTTTGCTTTTTTGACTGTCACTGTACATTGAGTGGATGTTTGCAGAGAACTCCAAGATCTTCTTGAGTAGTAACAGCTAATTTAGACTCCAACATTTTATATGTATAGTTGGGATTATGTTTTCTAATGTGCATTTCTTGGCATTTATCAACATTGAATTTCATCTGCCATTTTGTTGCCCAGTCACCCAGTTTTGAGAGATACTATCAAGGCTGATTCCCACTCTAGCACTTTGAGTGCAGATTTTAAAAATTAATACTGGTCACTCCAGGCTTGTATTAAACTCCCAAGGTTACAGCTTTTCTCTGACCTTGGCTTGGTAAATGCTGCCACCACCCAAATGCAAAACCCCTTTTGGAACCCAGGAAGATGCACTTCAGAATTCCTTCCTGTGGGGTACCCTCAAGCCCTTTCACCCATCCCTCCCTCCGGGGAAGAGCTGAGAAAGAAAACAAAGGAAATTAGCTGTTGCTACCAGCTAAAAAATAAACATATGCACAAACCTCTTAGGACACCAAAAATCTAATCCTGTTCTTTTTTTTAAAAAAAAGTTTATTAAAAACAAAAAAGAAAATACATCTGGAACTTACCATTTTCCTAGATTTTAAAAGGGCAATTCCAAAAATTAAGCACCTAAAATAGTTTTCTTGAGGGTTCAACTTAAAGGTTACAGGAAACAAAATCATCTGGGGATAGCACAGAGGAGTCCACTAGCCATAAGAAATAAACAGAAATAAACCTAATCGCTTCTTTCTAAACATTCCTGATTTACTTACACATTTGGGAGTTCCCACACCATTGTCTCATCCACACATTGAGACCCTGCAGTTCTGCCTGCCTAACTGGCCCTGCATGTGGAACTGGAAGCATTTCAGAGAATGCTACCATGGAGGTCCTGGACTTCAATCTCTTACCTAGCAGCCTAAATTTGGCCTCCAGGACTTCTCTCCTATCCCTCCTTAGGTCAATGGTACTTTGGTATACCATGACCACTGGCTCCTCCCCAGTACTACATGTAAGTCTGCTAGATGTCTTGAGAGCTCTGCAACCTTCACACCAGGCAGGCAAGTTTGCCATATGGTCATTGCAAACCCAGCTATCTATGTTTCTAATGATCGAATCACCCATTATTAATAACTGTCTCTTTCTAATAACTTGAGTTCCCTCCCCCGATGAGGCATCTTCAGTGTGAGAGGATACCACAACACCATCTGGAAGGAGGGTCCCAACTATGGGATTGTTTCCCTCTGTTCCAGTTGATGTTTTCCTTCCCTGAGACTTTCATCCTCCTCAACAGCACAGAGGCTGTTAGATGGGGATAGGACTGTTCTACTGTGTCCCAGAAAGTCTCATCTATGTATTTGTCTCCCTTAACTCCTCCAGCTGAGCCATCCTGGTCTCCAAAGCCCATACATCAGGGTTTCTCAAACAGGGGTCACCGCTTGTGTAGAGAAATCCCCTGGCGGGCAGGGCCGGTGTGTTTACCTGTCCCGTTCGCAGGTCCGGCCGATCGCAGCTCCCACTGGCCGCGGATCGCTGCTCCGGGCCAATGGGAGTTGCTGAAAGTGGTGCGGGCTAAGGGACATACTGGCCTCCACTTTAACCTGGTCTAGGTGCAGTCTTTGGGAGGGTAGTTGTCTGAAAAATGTTCAAACTCTGTCTCAAACTACTTTTTCCAACATTTCAGGTTTTGTGAAATTAATTTATATCTATTTGCTTTTATTATTAAAAAAAATCAGGCCCCAATTTTCAGACTTGGATGCCTAAAGTTTTGCTAATTGACTTCTTTGGGAGTTGTAGGAGCTCAGCACTCTGAGGAAAATCAGGCAGCAATTCAGCTCTCTATTTATTTGTTCTTTTTCTTTCCTGAAATAACGGGACTACTCATTGTAGTAAATTTAAGCATGTGCATGAGTGTTTGGAGTGTTAGAGTCTAAATATAACATTAGGCACCTAACTATAGGCATCTACATTTGAAATTATGAAACAGTGTTTTATGAAGAGGAGAGTTGGAATGCCAGTTTTCTACCTAAAGGGAAACCTTCAGTTTAGGAGACTCCATGTCTTTTTCCCTCTCCCAAAAGCTAGTCTGGCACAAATGGAGGCATTATGAGCAATACATCTTATATGCTCTCCTCATACACTCTCTGTTTTTTGTCCAGTCAACAAACTCAGCCTATGGGTGCCTGTTAGAATTCTGAGTCAACATTGTTTGACAGGGATCAAAATAAGTTTGCCCGTCCCAACATGTGACCCAACAAACTTCCCCCAGAAATGTATGTCCTATACTGTCCAGCCCTCTCCTAGATAGTAAAAATATAGTGTCATATATATTTAAAGCCAACCTCCAAAGAAATGGGAATATTTTTATCATAACAAGGCATGGCTGCACATGGAGAAACAAGGCCACTATAAGAGAAGAATAGAAGATGTGTTGTGATTGGTGCAATCTATGAGGGCTGAAGGGCTGATCAATCAAGGTGATTTCTTTAAGGAAATAATATGCCAGCTTATTACCTTAAATGTTTACTCACCTACTTCATCTTAAATCCACTGGATTAGATGAAGCAGCAAAACAAATTCATTAACTACAAAGATTTTAAGTGAGTACAAGTAATGAGGCATAAAAGTCAGAAATGGTTACAAGAAAAATAAAGATAAAACGCTTACTAGTACCTACTTAAGAAACTATCTTCATTGCAAAGCATCTTTTTCATTGCATGGTCCAACAAATAAATGATCAAACTTTCAAGTCAGAATCACTCCTCCAGAGTCCAATAGCTGTTTCTTTTTGTCTGTGCAGGTGCAGAGAATGAGGTGGGTAGGGAGAGAAACAGGCACATGCACACTTGCATGAACACACACACTTTAGCAAAGGACCTTGCCTAGTCAGTTCAAACACACTGGTGTTTGTCTCTTCTTTTTTATTGATTTCAGCCCTCCTCTTGAAAAACATTTCCAGCTGAGACCCAGGTAGCAAAGTTTGTGTGAAAGGATATTCCCGGCTGTTTCCCCCCCCCACTTGTTTGAACTTCTTTTGTTTTCCATCCCTACTTGATGATTCTGTTTGCCTTAATTTAAGCAGTAAGCACACATTCCTTTGTTTAGGACAGTCCTGGGCTTTGGAAGATGTTAATAACATAATGTAGTGATGCACTTCACTGCTTCTCTCAAAAACCAACTCTCTGTGCAAACCTCTCTGTGCAAACACCAGTACCCTTTTATTTTCGGTGTTTGTTCACAACTTTTATATACAATTCAATTCAGTTCAGGTAGCCTCTTGGGGGACACCTGGTTTCTGCAGCTACCTGGGAACTCCAGCCTACGGCTCCTCCCTTTCCCTTTCCCTTTCCCGATTCCTCCCTGTGAGCTTTATACAGCCCCCTGGACCATAAAACCCACAGGTGTTTCTTCTTTAGCCCGGCAATGAGCCACACCCTGCCAGCTCCAAGTAATTCCCCTTAATGGGAACTGGGACTAACAGGGCCCTGCCCAGGTCTCCTGGCCAGGACCCTGTTATACACAGTAAAGGAATTTTATAACATCGCCTACAGTGTTGCCACACATTTCATCAGGAAAATATTGACCAAGCAAATTGAGTTTTCAAATGATACCTTACAAGGCATACAAGTACAAAGATTACTACAATTGCATGTAGGGCATGAACATAGGGTATATTCCATAACAACTCTTAAGAAAAAAACCACTGAGGCAAGGGGATTGTATAATCCCCATTTCACAGGTGGGGGAACTGAGCAACAGATATTAAGCATGTAATTTGCCTAGAATCACAGAAGACACTTGCGTAGGAACTGTACCCAGGGTTTCAATTCAGTGCCTTATCTTCTGATCACTTTATTAAGATAGCCTATTTGTGATTTTTTTTGTTTATATTTGCTTGTGCTAATCACTTGTCTTCAGATATTTTGGCATGAATTCATCTTTTGTCTTTTCAGTTGTGACCATGTTTTTCTTGATCATTTATGTTGTGTGCCATAAGCTGGGGGCTACCTACAATTCCAGAGATGATTCTGTCTCAGGATTCTTTTCAGGCCAGGAGAAGCATGGGTGCATCCTGGAATCCAGGTTCCAGGCATGTCTAGATTCAGGAGCAGTCAACCTATCACATACCAAAGTAGCTCTTTTTTTCGGGATGAATATGCAAGAGGTATAACTGTTGAGGTATATGCATATGCAAGGGTTAAAAATAGTCTGAATGATAAGGTGGGTGAAAGTGTGTGTGTCTTGTTGTTATTGTTTTTGTTTCTCTCCAACTCATCTTCTTCTTGTTCCCATTTATTTCCACTGAGAGTATCTTTCACCCTTCTTTCCAAGTTTTATTGTCTGGAGCTTACCAATACATCAGAAAAAAATGCAGTAAAGTGTAGTGTTAGACTGACTTTTCTTGCTCTTCAGCCTGTATTAGTAGGCTACATGATGTACCAACCCTAAATGGATACACTGATAATCAAGGTGGAAAAAAATTCTATGATTATTCCTTCTTCATGTCTGATAAGATATAGTAGCCTAAAACTTCCCCTTGCTACTTGCCATCAAGTACCCACAGAAACTGTCTACATTAGTATACGCCCTTGAAATGTATCTTTTCCACATTAATTCACATTATTGTGTTGCATATGCCTCAGGCTGCTCTACTTCACCTTTGTTTTATTAAAGGTGCTTCTGAGCTCAAGTACCACTAACTGTTCTGTTAAATATTGATTTAGCAATCTGAATTAATGTAATTTTCAGGCTTTCTTCCCTACTTAATGTACAGCAGCTCTTCAGTGACCCAGTCAATAAGATCAATAGCAATCTCACCATGCTCAGGCAAAAGCAGTAGTTGACTTGCTTTTGTCCTTCTGTCCACTCACTGTGGAACAAGAGGGTTTTCAGTAAATGCACGATCTGTGCTACCTCTAATAGTACTGAGAATGCTCCGGAACATCATCTATGCACACACAATGCTGCAGAAGTAGACGAGAGTGACATTAGTGCCTCAAACTCTTTAAGGGTTGATTCTTAGCAACCCTTTTCTTTCTTTCTTTCTTTCTTTCTTTTTTTTAAAGACAGACTAAACAATCAAGGCATCTCTGATGGTTTGCTTCAACGTATTCTGTAAACCTTTGTGCAACAGAAAAAAGCTTTGCACACAAGCGAAAGTGAAGACTTTGCAATACTGACGAGCTCTGGTAATTTACTGTGCTTCATTATGAGCTAGACCTTGAAAGGTGCTGGGCAGAGCTAGCTTCACCAAAAATATCAATGTGTGAAAACCAAAACTTCATGGAAATGTCTATTGTGATGAAATTTTCATCAGATGGGTTCCTCAGTCAAGGATGGAAACAAAACCAAGCCCACTCGAACATATCCAACACCTTACTGATTAGAGCAGTCCTGGGGGACATGGTAGACCCAGGTTCAAGTCCCTTTTCAGCCTGACTCAGAGCAGAATGTTGAACCTGGATCACTCACTTCCCAGGTGAGTACCCTGACCACTGTCCAGTCCCTTTTGTGTCTCTTCCCCCGCCTCCCATGAATCACTTCAGAAGATCTAGTTTTGGTTCCAATGCAGAATGAGAACAAAATGTTGCAACCTCTAACTTGTGAGGTGAAATTTTTGTTTTTCTGGCTAGCCTTAGTGCTGAGTACCTTGGCTCTGATCTAGCAAAAAATGTTCTTATCTTTAAACATACAAATAGTACCACTGAAATCAGTTAAGAACATGCTTAAGCACTTTGCTGGTTCAGAGATTCTTCAGCACCTTGTAGGATCAAGTCTTATGGGAACCAATACCTGCCGAAACATTACTAACTGTTGTTAGATGGAAGGCACTTAAAGTATGATCTCAAAATGTTCATGTTCACAATATCCCTAGGAAGCATCATAACTAGCTAACTATCATACCTAGTTTACAGATGTATAAACTGAGGCAAAGAGAGGTTGTGACTTGCCGAGGTTCACATAGCAAATAAACAAGAAACCTGGCTTTGAACACATTAATCCTGGCTCATTTCCTGAGTTGTTCACTGGTAGATTCGTTTCTCATATGTGTGTATGTGTATATCTATATCTAATCTCTCTCTCTCCTTCTCTCTCTCTCTCTATTTTTTAACGAGGGATGCTTTTTCCAGAACTATTTCTATTTTATTCTTAGCTAGCTACATATACAGATCAGAGTGGAAGTGGAGGGAGGTTTTTGGACAACTTGTTTTGAACAGTTTTAGAGAATAACATAGTGTGTAATTAATAATAACCTGACTATAGAAAGGTTCCTGCATTTGTTTAAACTAACAGGCATCCATATCTGCTGTAGAAAGCACAAGGAAAATTAAATCTCTTTATTTCATTTTGAAAGATGGGAAGTATAGACCTGAGTTCTCTGTAGGGAGTTGTTGTTGTTGTTGTTCCCTTCCCTCCCCCCACCATCTTTTCCGCTATGTATTATGGAAACACTGTAGGATGCCCTGCCTGCTGTGGGATCAGAAGCTTCCAGTGCTCAATAACAGAGAGATAAGATTACAGAAAGCAGTGGGGATAATTTAGCCTCTACATCCACATTCTTTACATGCACGGCAAGCAAAGAAACACATTTCCCCTCCCCAACCCTCTTTTGTAGAGTTTAAGAATGTAATTAGAAAACAATAGTTTAAACTTGGAAACAAGAATTAAATTAAGTGGAACAAATATTGTAGACAGAATCAAGCCTTTTGTCCTAGCTCCAGATTACACAAGGAAGCACGGAGATCAATAATAGAAGCCATATGCTTTTCCTGCAGTGTATGTCTGCCAGTGAGGATGGATTTTGATACAACTATCTTAGGTGCTTATTTTTATTCACTTCTACCTGGGCCTCCTCACAATTATCTTGTGCAACATTGTGCATGTAAGATTAAATTAAATGTCTGAGACAAAAGGAGACTAGTGCATATTAAAATATAGTTGAAGTACATGTATATACTTGAGGGAGTTTAAAAACTATAACATTCAAATCTAATGTATATTTTCAACAATTTACTTGTGTTTTATATGAAGATCTGCACCTGAAACCACCTTTTGCCCCTCAAAAGCCTTTGTCTTTGTAGAAGAGAGAACTTCCTTTGTGCTTTCTGGCCATTCTTTCATTTTGTAACCTTTTCAAGCCCTTTTAATTCTATGGAATAGAATAGATTTAAAAATACCTCAGGAGAGCTTCGTTTCAAACCGTGTGTGGGTTGTTTTCTTTTTCCAAGTCCTTAATGAAAACAAAAATCTTGTCTGTATCAATCATTTTCTCTCCTACATTTCCCTTTTCTCCCACTGTACGAAAGGCTGACTGGAAAATGGTGATTAAAAATTCTCATCATGCCCATCAGCCTGTGTGCCCTGTACTTTGCCATTCAGTAGTTGGGTATCAAAGCAGTATCATCAATGTTCTTTGAAAACTAAGCAGGTTGGACATGCAATTTAGATGAAAAACAATTATACTGTGTTAGCTTGCTTTTGGCTAGAGTATTAGGGCTCATCTCCAAGATGGGAAACAAAAGCAGCACTTCATCTTCATGAATTTCAAATGAGAGGGGGAGAGAAAAGATGTCTAGAGGGAGCTTCTCCACATAACCTCTCTCTAACTAGTTCCTTTCTCAATAAAATATGCCCTAGCTTATGCTACTGGCTGCAAGTGGAATAACTTTTTTCCCTCCCTCTTGGGAACACAGATAATGCTAATGATTCTATGATAAGAATTTCTTTGAGGTCACCTTTTGATAGCTATTAAAAATAAAAAAACCCACTGTGACAAACTTCACAACTTGAAAGAACATAATACATGGAATTTAAAAGAAATGAATGTCTGATGTAAGGCTGTCTAGATTCACCTCATTTTGGTAACCTTACTTTTTTTTTTTTAAGTTATTCTGTGAATAAGAATCTCTTTCGTTGTGCTAAATGGGATCAGCCATCTTCAAATATTTTTCAGATTTCTCTACAAATATCTATATATCCCTTTTTTCTTAACTCAAAGTTAAGAGTATGGTGAATGTACTGATATAGACCTTGATTCAGGAAAAAAAAAATCCCTATTCAGGAAGGGCGCTGAAGCACATGTTTAACTTGGAGGACAGCTACTGGTCACTGTTTAAGGGTCTTTGCATCATGAACGGACTATCTCTTGGAGAAGACAGTCAGACTATGCATGTGCATGACTGGCTTGGAGGGAGAGGGTGGCAGTCCTGGACAGGGAAAGAGATACTTATCTCTCTTCGGACACAGCAGCATTGTGCTGACTCTGATAGGAGAATATCAGAGTAGGGACTTGCTTTTCATCTATGAAAGAGTAGTTCTCTTTCCTCCCCCCCGCCCCAAACTAAGATGAGATTGCCTTATGTAGTTCAGCTAATTAAAAGTAAACATCTAGATATGCTAAGCAAGCCATTTCTGTTTTAATACCATTTGTTCTGGTTTTTGTTAAGCTTACTATTATATGAATGATTTCATGCAGACTTTCCCAACGACCGGAGAACCTCTGATTCTCTAAGGAGCGGTGTTGATGGGTAAATTGCTTTTGTACCTGCCCTACCCAGTCTTAGTCAAGAGGATAGGCTGAAAGACCAAATAGGAGATAATTGGCAGTGGTGTCAGCCACGATCAGTCTCTGGCTGCAGAGATTTACACAATCCAGTGGGTATTTTGCTCAAAACCAACGTTTTTACTGTGACAGCTGTGATTGTCAGTGACTACTCAGTGCTTAAGATACTTGTAAGTGGCTGTACATAACAGTAAGCAATTCATGGTGCTCTGCCCAAACTTTGTATCTGGGAACTCAGCCTTGTGAGCAGGACTGGCCTCCCAACCTAGTGGTATGAGTCTGTGGTGGCAGCCCTGCCTGGCAGTTATGGGGTACAGGTCTTGCTACTTGGCCCTCAAGAGGGTAGGGAGTCTCTGATCCATCCAGCAGACCTCCTGCTGGGAAATGCCTTCCTGATGTAGTTCCCCTGATGCAGCAAGTGCAGGTCTGTCTCTCTACACCTGCTGTGCTGAAGATGGGGGGAAGGATAGCTCAGTGGTTTGAGCATTGGCTTACTAAATCCAGGGTTTGTGAGTTCAATCCTTGAGGAGGCTATTTAGGGATCTGGGACAAAAATCTGTCTGGGGATTGGTCCTGCTTTGAGCAGAGGGTTGGACTAGATGATCTCCTAAGGTCTGTTCCAACCCTGATATTCTATGAATATGACTAATATTTATTTTAAGAGACACAGTGAAATAGAGGTTGAGCAAGGGATATTTTTTTTGGTGGGAGGGATAGCTCAGTGGTTTGAGCATTGGCCTGCTAAACCCAGGGTTGTGAGTTCAATCCTTAAGGGGGCCATTTAGGGAACTGGGGTAAAAATCAGTACTTGGTCCTGCTAGTGAAGGCAGAAGGCTGGGCTTGATGACCTTTCAAGGTTCCTTCCAGTTCTAGGAGATGGGTATATCTCCAGTTATTATATTATTATACTCTTTTAAGTCCCTCCTCCAACTGGAGATATCCAGCAGGCCTGGAGGAGCAGGGCTTTCTTCTTCAGTGTGTGGTTCATCCAGCCCATCACAAGCCCTTAAAGGCACAGCTCTTAATACCACAGCAATGGGTGTATTGTTGACCCATCATATACATTACGGTCCATGGTGCGGTTATCAGTTTCTCTGCTGACACAAATCCTGGTTTAAATAACAAACATATTCCTTGTGGTACATTAATCACAAAGGAGGTGCAACTCTCCTGCATAGCTCATGAGTTCACAGAAGGAACTGCCTATACACATGGTGCCACAGAGAAGCACAAAAGAAATAGGAGTCAACTAGAAGAGACAGACTCAAAGCGCACATACAAATAGACTTTCATTACAGACCATGTGTAACAATGGGTGTAGTGTTTATGCACAGAGTGAATACTGCAACCATAACTACACACTCAAACTGCATATATGTATGCACAAATGGTTATTTAGGGCCCTAATTAGCAACTGACTTGCAAATACCCAATTTACCTGGGACAAGAAAACTTTCAGCTAATTCTGGTGATTTCTAAGTACATTTACTGTAAGATGCAACAAGAGTGATTGAAGTCAGAGTGAAGCCAAGTATCTATCTAGCTGTCTCTATCTATCACTACCAGCAAACTCCTGGGTTAGGTTTTACAGAGAACACAAAAGATATGGCCGCAGTTAAAGTGAAATTGTTCAGTCATTTAAATATTAGTGGAAACTGTTTTTGCAACACCTGTTCAACCCTTCTTTGAGATTGTTAGGTTGCTGTGGAAGCAAAAGATTTTTCAGCTAAAAAGAGCAAATTTCAAGTGAAAGCATAATTCAGTTTTCAAAATTATGAACTATTTTAATACAAACACAGGCATTTAATTGAGCTGTATTTGATTTAGATTTCGCTACCCCCTTTCAAGAGAGAACAGGGCCTGGGGATTTATTAGCTCAGGTACATTTCATGGGACAATATTTCATTGGCAGATACAAAAAAGAGCTTTTCTGTGCTTAGTGATTAAAATATGGTCCTGGGAATACAGCATGTCACTTCCAAATATTCCTGAATTTCTAAGAACCATGGAATTTTAATGCTGAGAAATAAAACAAATCAAATTATATAGGTCAGACCCTAAGCTTTAATTAAACAATTTTATATGCTGTTCAAAGAAACAGATGCAGTGCTGTGTGTGTAAAAATAAAAAACTTTGACAAATGGATTTACTACATGAAGCAGCATCAGAAAAATAAAATCTGAAGTCACTCAACACCTATGCCTAGAACACAGCATATTTATAACCTTCTTTATAAACCTTTCTTGAGCACTTAAGTTAACAGAACTGTTTTTTGTAATGATCCTTCTTTTTTGTTTGTGTGCGCGAAATATATGTACACACACAACTAAAGTGCAGTTGATGGAAGGAGATTCTAAAGGCCCTTTACACTTGTCTAATTTCCAGTATAATAGTGTAATGAGACTACTGCTCACACCAGGTTTAGGGTCACCGCCCTGTGATGGGTTGTGCCCCTTTAAGGTGCCACCTGATGTACTGGGATACCGCTGAGCCTGCCTGTTCCACCAGTCTGGGCCTCCTTTACCCTGTCTTGCTGAGCCAGGCTCTTAAGCTTCTTCTTTCTCTCTCTCTCTCTCTCTCTCTCTCACACACACACACACACACACACACACACACACACACACACACACACACACACTCGCTCTAGAAAGACTCAGCTTAAGGGACTTGCCCCATCACTCAGGTGCCCACCTCCCTTGGAGTGCAGATCCAATGGTACATTGTCTTGCGCTGTACAGAACAATTTTCACAGTGCAAGCTCATAAGAATTCACCCTCCTTCTCAATGTGAAGAGAGAGATGCACATACCCTCTCCCCCGCCAGTTAGAAATTGCACAAATTAGATTTAATAATAAACAAAAACAAGTTTATTAACTATAAAAGGCAGATTTTAAGTGAATATAAGGGATAGCAAACAGGACAAAGCAGATTACTAAGCAAATAAAACAAAACATACATACTAATCTTAAGGTCTTAAAGAGACTGGTTTCAAGAAATAATTTCTCACCCTAAATGTCCTTTTAGGCAAGTTGAAGAGTTTCTGTAGCTTAGAGTTCCAGTTATTTCTTCTTACAGACTGGACCCCCATCTCAGTCTGGACTCCTCCCTTCCTTTCCTCAAGGTTAGTTCCTTTGTCTCTTCAGGTATTTTTGCAGTCTTTCTTCTTGGGTAGGCAATGGAGGAGAGTCCTGTTAGTCTTTTTTCCCAGCCTTAAATATGATTTATATAAGGTGGGAATCTTTGGTTTCCCAAACTTGACTTCCCTCTCCTGTTGGTGGAAAATAACTAGAAGTACAGGATAGTGTTTAGTACCAGGTTACAGGACCATCTGACCTAGTAGCATCACAGCTACGTTCCAGGATGCCTCTCAGGAAGGAGACAGATTAGTATCTTCACAGTCTTCTTGTTTCTTCCTAATGGCCCATCAAGGCTGTTAGCCTGTTGTCTGGTGAGTGTCTCCCAAATACACAGTTGTAATTGTTACATAGTCCATATTCCTAACTTTAGACACAAATGATACTGAATGTGATTATCCAATTTGTATGCATGTAACTTATAACCTTTTCAATGATACCTTACAAGACCCATTTTGAATGCTTATGATATTTTATCATGCTTATGATATGAATCTGGCACATTTCCACAAAGGATATGGAGGATCATGCCACACACCCCTTTAAACCAAGCCTAAAACGGAAAAAAAAATCCAGTCCCACAATGTCATCCAGAAGAAAACAAATCAATCACAGGTCAGCATTCTTCAGCATCCAAGGGAAAATGCAATGGTATACTTCTTACTGTATGGATAGTCTCTCTGGGAACTAATATAGTTCTCCTGGACAACCAAGCCTGATAATTCTCCAGTTTCCTCTTATCTCCTGGTCTAGGTTTGATTCAGGTAGCTACTGGACTAAACAAGGAAGCATGAATTCTTCCTTCACAGGACCACATTTCTCATCTCACCTGTGCGGAAGCCCCTTTTGCTTTTTTGGCTTCCTGGTCAGGTGGCACAGATGTTCTCTACTTATCAGCAGCTTCTAATAGGGCACTTCCTTTCTCTCAAGACTACAACATGAGCAGTTCCTGAGGGTGAGGGATTTTATCTTTTCCTGGTTCATCCAGTAATAGGTTGGGTGTGTCCTATCATAAATAAATATTAACAGGAAAAATGAGAGAGACACTCATGGAAAACTCACTACAAGGAAAACCAACAAGTTGAAGCTTGAAGCCTTAGGGTCTGCCAAAGGATTCAATATACATTACGAAATTAGGGGTAAGTGTTTAACTAAAACACCGACAAACACTGGGGGATTCTGGATCCCTTTCTGAAGTTCAAGATGTAGATTTACGAGAGAGTTTTCTGATTCTGATACAGTTATTCTACTTGAAATTAGATGAAGGTTGGTGCTGAAATTGAGATTCTGAGAAAAATGGAATGAATCTAAAATCAAATGGAAATTGAAGTGTTTATATAATTCCATCAGTAAACTATACCTGACTTTTTTTTTTTTTTGAAGTTTTTACAAAAAATATTTTTGAAAAGTAGACAGGTTACCGGTAATCCTTCCATATTCAGATACAGGAGCATGTGTTTGCATTCTACATGTTTTCTACAGCCAGTCTAATAATGCTGTAAGCAGGGTCTGAATGAGCTCTCCCCTGAGAGCTAATGATGAACTGGAGGAAAAGTCTTTGGAAACAGACCATGTTTGCATAGACTCGCCTACTCTTCCTAGGTGCACAGCATGATGGAACTACTTTTGTGCTGGTGTTTGGGTTACACGTCACTTTAGTATTGAGTGCAGGGGTAATGCACTCAATACTATCCTTATTGTATATGTAAAGGGCAGTAAAACTATACTTGGACTGCCCTGACTGAGGGAGTCGCCCTGACTGAGGGAGTCACCCTCAACTTAACTTCACTCGCTAAGCAGCGGGTAGGGATGCCAAATTCCAGTGAGGTAAAGAGGATGGGATAGGTGGTTCTATACTTATTCCAGGAGTTGGTGCTTTAAGAAAAACACTAAATACCATGAGATTCACAACACTGGCCCCCCGTGGTGATGGAGGTGATCACATACTTACGAGAGAGAGAGAGAGAACGCAATAAATCCCCAGCCCGTCAGTACAAACTGGAGTGCTGGAACAATTTTTATAGTGGGGGTGCTGAGAGCCATTGATGGAAACCACTTCTAGCCAGGGGGTGCAGCAACACCCCCAGTTCCAGCACCATGAGTACAAACCAGCCAGAAAGCTACCTTAAAGGGGAATCCTGACACCGGGGAATCCTCGAGTGGTGCAAAGCTGACATAGCTGACTTTTGCCACAGCCTCTGCACCCTCTGCTCAGGGGTGAGTTGGGGTTTGGAAGGGGCTGGAAAATGGGCATATGGTGCACCACCAGAGTCAGCAGGAGTGGAGCTTCTATGTACAGCCCGTGAACTTAAAGCAACCCTAGTGTACGTGTTCGCCCTTGGACAGTACCAGGATAGGAGGAAGAGAAAGGTGGCCTACAGCTTATATGCTCTACATCAAATTCAGCTCAGCCAAACCCAAGTATGTGGCATATGGATTCAAAATCCCTGAACTGTGTGTGAGAGAGAGAGAATCCAAATATGGATTTTGCAAGTGACTCCACTTTATAATGGGCAGAACCAAAACCCAGGATGCATATATTGCTGTACTTTATGGTGTCTGGATCTGAATTTTGTTTTGTTAATTTCTAATACCAATCCAGTGAACCTGCTCAAAAGACTTTTTTTTTTAGCATGACTCCCTATCCACAAGAGCTGAGCTGCAAACTTATCTCTGTGAGATCACATTTAAAACCCTTTCCATGTTGTTTGTGTACTGACTACCCATTGTAAAAACCTATTTGATTAGAGTGAATCAAACAATTCATCAGTGGTTCTGATCTTTTAGAAATTATGTTGATTAACATTTTTGCAATCCATCCTTAAATGGGAAATTGGATGGTAATAGCTGCATTTGTAGAAGGAGGTCTGTCTGTTCTTTAGAGATCACTTTCACAAAAGCTTTCTTACTGAACTCTGGTAGGCTTTGAGAATTAAAATACTCAAAACACCCAACCTCTTTAAGACCCTAGAGCAGAAGAGAATTAACCATGCAGATTTAAACATGCCTGGTCTTTGATGTGTGTGTTGTGAAATCCAATCTGAATTCAAAGTGAACTGAGTTATTTTTTTCCATTAGGACTAAAGGTCTGGGGCACAAGGTTCTGAGTTTGTCATGCAGCAGCTAATATAACTGTCACCTAAGGAGAGCAGGGAGCTGGACTCCTTGGATTACTAATGCATAGAGCTGGCCAAAATTTTTCAATGGAACACTTTTTTCTGTCAGAAAATGCTGACTTCTCAGAATCAACACATTTCACATGAAACTTTTGACAGACACATGTCAGGCAAGCTGGCAGGCAGCCTGGTGGCTTGCCATCCTGGGTTCCCTGACTTCATGGCAGCTGCCACCAAGGCCACCAAATTTCCCAGGCCTCCAGTTCCTTGAGCACCATGGGGTGGCAGCTGCTTTGAGGGGCTAGTTCCTCAACTTCCTGGGCAGTTGCCTCCCCACACTGCCTGACTCCACAGGAAGTGGGTAGTCCTAGGATGCAGCTTCCTGCAAAGTGAGCAGCCTGGAGCAAGTCAAAATTTTCTGGTTTGGGTTCTCCCAAAATTGATTTAAAAAAGAATCCCAGAGGAAAATTCTAAAAGAAATTTTTCATGGGGGGGAATTCTGTTTTCTAGCCAGTCTACTAATTCAATCCTTGAAAGTAGGGTCCTGACAGATAAATAAAGTACGGTATACCAAGATCCAACAACTGAAAACAGTAGTTAGACAAATTCAGGGTAGAAATAAGATGCATGGTTTTAAAGTGAAGGTATTAGAATAATTTTCTGAGGGATGTGGTGGATTCTCCATCAGTTGACATTCTTAAATCAAACTGGGATATTTTTCTTTAAAAAAATGCTGTAACTCAACCAGAAGTTACGGGGTTGAAGCAGGAAATACTGGTTGAAATTCTCTGATCTGTGCTATGCAGGAGATCGGACTAGACCATTTTGGACTTAAAAATCTATTAATTTATAACATAGAAGATATATTTTAAGACAAAAGTTATACTTGTAATTCAAGTCTTTGGGGCCTTGGCTGTCTTTTTGCTGTGTGTCTGTACGGTACTTGGCGCAATGAGGCTGCAATCATTGAGTGGGATGCTACCATAATAATAATAATAATAATAATGCATCTACTCTTAGGCACCACCACAAAAATATATAATATAGCTCCTCTTCAGGAATTGAAATCTCCAAGAATTTATTTTTAAAAAGCATTTCCACTCACCTTCAGAGATGTGCTAGATGTGGAAACTAAAGCCTTGCAGGCAAACTTTCAGGATAGCAAACAAACAAACAAACAAAAAACCCCAACCACCTCATGGGTTTAAAGTCTGACATTTCTTACCACACAGGACTAAAAACTTCCACTTAATCCCATGGACAAGGGTGGGTGTTAGTTCTTCTATCTCCAGCTGTTGTGCAGCTGGAGATAACATTTTATACTAGTGACTGAGATGCACTGTGGTCCAATAGTTAGCACACTGCATGGTTGCTCAGGAACCCTGGGTTTTGTTCCTAACTCTCCCACTGATTCTGCTGTGAGACCTTAAGTAAGCCACTCTACTCCTAGCAGATGCACTTATGAATGTTGAACTTCAAAATAATGTATGGCGGGGTGGGGGATAATCCTAACTATACATACAAAATGGTGAGGTCTAAATTAGCTGTTACCACACAGATCTTGAAGTCACATGGATAGTTCTCTGAAACATCTGCTCAATGTACAATGGCAGTCAAAAAAGCTAAACAGAATATTAGGACCCATTAGGAAAGGGATAGATAATAAGACAAATACCATAATGCCACTATATAAATCCACTCACACCTTGAATACTGTGTGTTCTGGTTGCCCCATCTCAAAAACCACATACAATATTAGAATTGGAAAAGGTACAGAGAAGGGCAACAAAAATGGTTAGGAGGATGGAACAGCTTCAGTATGAGGAGAGATTAAAAAGACCGGCACTGATCACCTGATAAACATGACTAAGGAGGGGATATGATAGAGGTCTATAAAATCATGAATGGCATGGAGATAGTGAATACGGAAGTGTTATTTACCCCTTCACATAACATAAGAACTAGGGGTTACCCAATGAAATTAATAGGCAGCAGGTTTAAAATAAACATAAAGAAGTAATTCACAAAACATACACTCAATCTGTGGAACTCATTGTCAGCAGATATTGTGAAGGCTGAAAGTATAACTGGGTTAAAAAAGAACTAGATAAGTTCATGGAGAATTGGTCCATCAATGGCTATTAACCAAGATGGTCACAGATGCAACCCCATGCTCTAGGTGTCCCTAAACCTCCAACTTCCAGAAGCTGGGACTGGACAAGAGAGGATGAATCACTCAATAGTTGCCTTGTTCTGTTCATTTCCTTTGAAGCATCTGGCACTGAACACTGTCAGAAGAGAGGATACTTGGCTAGATGGATCATTGGTCTGACCCAGGATGGCTGTTCTTATTCTTCTACCCCCTTTCTCTGTCTTGTCCATTTATATTGCAGAGTCTTTCAGGCAGGGACTTATATTTATTCCTTATTTAAATATAAAGTTATATATTTGTACAAGGCCTAGGACAATGGGGAGTTAGTCTTGGTTGTGGCATTCAGGTGCTACTATACTATTACAACTAGTAGTATCTATAAAAAGCCTATGTTAGGGTTGTGACAGGTTGGATCCCCCTGCCGGAGTGCCACCTGATGTGCTGGGGTCCCACTGATCTGGCCTTGCCGACCAGCCTGGGTCCCACCCCTCTGTGCTGCTGTCAGGCTCTCAAGCCCCCTTCCAGCACACACAAAGGTAGGGACATGCCCAGCTGTAGAATGACACAGTCTGCCATCAGCTAGGGGAATGCCCAGCACTCCTGTGCATACACCGTCTAGAGTGTAAACCCCAAATTATATTGTCTTGTGCTGTATAGAGATCTATATAGAGTAAATTCATGAAAATCACCCCCTTCCTCAATATGGAGGAAGCTGTGTATGGCTCTTTGCTCCCCTCCGTTATGAATTGCACAAACTGGGTTTTAGAAAACAAAACAAGTTTATTAACTACAAAGGATGAACTTTAAGTGATTATAAAGGACAGCAAACAGAATAAAGCAGACTACTGAGAAAAATAAACGAACATGCAACCTAAGCTTCATTCACTAAAGAAAGTGGTTACAAATAGTACTCTCTCACCCTAAATGTTGTTTAGGCCAGTTGCAGAGTTTCTACAGCTAAGAGTTCCAAGTATTTCTCTTCACAAACTAGACCCCTCCCTCAGCCTGGGTCCCAGTCCTTTCTCCTTAGATCAGTCTTAAGTTTTACAGCAGTCATTCTGGGTGGGGATTCAGTGAAGAATCAGCGACCTTGATTAACACACTCTCCAGCCTTAAACAGGATTTATATAAGGTGGGACTCTTTTGTTTCCCTATTTGATCCTCACCCCACTTCTTCAGTGGAAAAATTACCAGCAGTGTCCAAGGTGGAATTTCATACTAGGTGACATCATCATATGACCTTGCAGTGTTAAAGCAACCATGAGACAAGGCTTATGTGTAACGTCCACAGGAAGAAACTCCAGGAAGTCATCTTCAAAGACCCATTGTTTTTCCAAATGGCCCATCCAGACTGATTGCATACTCTCTGGTGGGCGTTCCCCAAGTACTCCCCCAGCTGTAATTTTGTTACATAGTCAATATTCCTAACTTCAGATACAGAAATGATACATACTGAATGTGATTATCCAATTTGTATGTAAATTATAACCTCTCCAATGATACCTCACATGATCCATCTTGCATAAAACATCTCAGTTATGCCATATTCATATCATAACAATATTTCTATGAAGAATACGGGGGCGTAATGTAACAAGAGTATTTTTAGAATTTTTTTTTTTTTTTTTTTTTTTTTTTTTTAACTCTGAGCAACTGGTGTTACAGTAACAAATATGCTTGACTTTGGAGCCACAGGAAAATAATCCTCTCACCCTCAAATTCTAAAACTTTCCTATAACAGTGTTATGAAACTTGTATGTAATGTATACAAGACTGTATTATGGGGTGGCGTGCTATGAAGGTTTTGTTAGTGCCCTATTTGGGTTATACTTAATTCATTGGGGACTTTGCAACTTGTAAGTGATGTATTCATCACTAACATGCTGAGAACAGTCATGTATCACATCACTCTAACACCTATATATCTATTTGTCTATTTCTCTGTTTCTCCAGCTGCTTATTCCACACTCGTCTTTGTGGTACCTGAGTGCATTACTTGTTAAAGCGAAAACAAGAAGATCTCTATTTCTCCCTTTTTCCCTTTGTTTACTGAACACACACATACACTTGCTGTCTGTTAGTGTATATGGAAAAAATGATTTGAAAAGAAAAAATATCCCCATGCATAGGAATGGCTCCTGTAGTAAAGGTGAACCTTAAGTGAATAATGAATGTTACTTCCTCATGAGAGATGGCTTTACCCTCATATATAAATTCTACAGACAAGGATGATCAGGATCTTAATTCACTAAGCCGTTGTATGGCACCAAAAGCACTAGCTCAGTCATTCTATTTTCAAGGAAACACTGAGGTAGCCTATGAGAGGTCACAGTGTGTAGAGTCCACAAAAGTCAATTACTTCATGAGTCCAAAGGCTTTCTGCACTTGACTATTTCTCTAATTCAATGCTCACAGAGCCATATGTGAATGTCTAATACAGAATTTAGTCTTCAGCTAGTTAGTAGTTTGCAGAGTGCCCTTTATGTTACACTGCTGTCAAGTCTGAGCTAGATTGATTTCTCCTGCTCCTAGAGACCAACAATGAAACCAAGTGCCAGTCAATTTTCTTAATTAGGTTCTCTTTTAAACGCTTGCCTGCACTCTTTAGCAGAATGAGCTGAAGCTGGAACCTGCTGAGGTAGCTCTGCCACTTTTACTGCTTATCTGTGCATTTCTTCCTTAGTGGTCTTCCCCACCTTCCATGTAAAAACGCTTAAACAAATTGGGCATCAACAGTCTGTAAACTCCTGAGGGGAATTAAAGAAAAGTGAGTTTGCTGCAAGTTCAGCTAAATCTGTTTTACTGTCTTCTCAGTATTACTCTAGCTCGCTCTGAGGATAGAGTGCACAGCACCTCTTATTATGTTTAGTGCATCTGTGAACTGTGGAGAGGAGAATTTGCTGTTTAAAACTAAGACAATGCTGATGTAATGGACAAGCCTCCTCCCTGTTTTTTCCTCCTAGAAAGGCCTTTGCTATTGCAAGGAGCATTAGAATGTAAAGACCCACGTGGGTCCCTATGGATAGCATCCTCATGTTATATCAAAAGGATGTCAGAATAAGAAGCGTATGTGATCAAGCAACTAGACTTGCACTTAATGTTGTTGTTCTCGTTAGATCTACACTTTGCTATTTGGCTTTATCAGTTTCCCTCCCATTCGAAATTTATTTTTGGCGTACTTTAGTGACCTTGAACATGAAATGAAAGGGTGATGTCACTTCTCCAGAGACCTGTACTTAAGATGTGCTAGTTCTTAAAAGAGAATCTTTGCTCAGAGAACTCCCTGAGGGTTTCACCTTCATCAGCCTTTCAAAAAGAAAAGCTTCCTCCCCCTCCTCCCCCCTGCACTTTCATACTGCACAGCCTGTTCCCCTGGTACTCCCACCACTAGTTTTGAACTTGCAAAGCTAGTGTTGAGAATGCAAAGCTGGAAGTGCTCTCTTGATCAATACAATACTGTACTAACTTTCTCTCTCTGAATGTTATGACATCACACACAGGAAGAACAAAAACACTGCACATTTGATTCTAAATTAAGTCCACAGCACAAACAGGTAACTGTGCATGCAAAATACTCATCTGTCTGAGCAAACTGGGTAACTGCACTTGCAGCTGAATTCTTGAATATACAAGTAGTGACTCACCTAGTTTCTTCTTTAACTGTTTTTACTCAGCAGAGATCATTAGCTTCTCTATATCAACTTAGTATACAAAGATTAATGGCAGCAGCCCCTGTGCTTCCAGGAGAGAGGGCAACATTGAAGCATCTGGGGAACAGACCATTCCTCAAGGATCAATCAAGGCAGGAAATCTTCTACTCTAGGAAGTGAAATAACATGGGCTGGTAGAATTTCCTCTCTCTCAGTGCTTAGCATGCCCTCAGGGAAAGGGAGGGACTGGACTGCAGAGATGCCAGAGGGGAGGAAGCAGCCAGATGTGTCACTCTCAGAACCTGGGAATATCCAAAAGCCTGGCTGAAGCCATAACCAAGCTGCAGCTTACCTTGTCCTTCAGTGTTGTGGAATACAGCAAATGGTCTGTGTGTGGTTCTCCCCCTCCCCACTTTGGTGGGGGAAACTGCTTCCTATAAGCCATATTTCCCCATTTCCCTCTACCTGGAATGTCCTCTCCTGTATGCCATGCAACCTCATTCTCCATTTCTTCTATCATTGAACTCCGCTTCAGCACTCTGACTGTGCTCCTTGAACTATAAATATCACATTTACTTATAAAAATCATGAATTATGAAAAGAGGAGGTAGCAAGCTGCCTGGGCAACAAGAGCAGTACCTCATGCTCTTTTACTTTTGTAACTCTCCCCCTTCCTTCACCCACCTTCTCAAGCATTGAGCCTGAACCTGAAAGGTTCTTTTGAGCCAGGGATGGCCAACCTGAGCCTGAGAAGGAGCCAGAATTTAACAGTGTACATTGCCAAAGAGCCACAGTAATATGTCAGCAGCCCCCACTCACAGCACCTCCCACCCACCGGCAGCCCTGCCAGTCAGCGCCTCTCCCTCCCTGCATCTCCTGTTCAGCTGTTTCATGGTGTGCAGGAGGTTCTGGGGAGGAGTACGGAGGAGCGAGGGCATGGCAGGCTCAGGGGAGGGGCGGGAAAGGGTGGAGTGGGGGCAGGGCCTGTGGCAGAATCAGGGGTTAAGCAGTGAGCACCCCCAGGCACATTGGAAAGCTGGTGCCTGTAGCTCCAGCCCCGGAGTCAGTGCCTATACAAGGAGCAGCATGTTAACTTCTGAAGAGCTGCATGTGGCTCTGGAGCCACAGATTGGCCACCCCTGTTCTGAGCAGATGTCCTCACAGAATTTGGCCCCTGGGTCCTGTTAGCAGGGGCTAGTTATGCTCCCTATATACTTTCAAATATATAAAAATAAATATTTGCATGTCACTGTAATTTGCAAGTTCAATTACTTCACCGTGTTTGCAGTGTTTGTGCAAATTTTAAAGGAGGCAACTTAAGCTTCTCTTTTGAAGATGAGTCTTAACAGATCATACAAGGGAGCAATAACTTTGGTGTAACTAAACAAACCAAGTTAGCAAAAAGAAGCTGTAATACTAGTAAGGGCTACATACTGTCTGTAGCCTCTGTAAGCTCCCCAGTTCCTCTAGCCCAGTGGTTCTTAAACTGTGGGTGGGGACCCCAAAGTGGGTCAGATCACATTTTAATGGGGTCACCAGGGCCAGCATTAGACTTGCTGGGACCTGTGGCTGAAGCTTGAATTCCCCCCCACCTGTGGCGGCAAAGGTCAGGCCCACATGACCCTCCACCCAGGGCAGCGAAGCTTAAGCTCTGTCCTCCCCCTCCCTAGTGTTACATAGTAATTTTGTTTTCAGAAGAGGATTGCAGTGCAATGAAGTTTGAGAAGTCTATGAACACCAAGAAATTGTCATTTCCAATGCTATAAAAGTTGTAGAATTTCCATGGGTCCATTTCTTTGGCTGTGCTTCTTGGTATTCACAAACTCCTAGAACTGTGTGTGTTAACTTGAACCCTTTGTGTGTTAATATTTATGAAAGTAAAACTGTAGTTGCACTAACAACAACAAACATTTACACAAGAATAGTAAATACTGACAAATGGGACTGTCCTGTTGCACACATTTAAACTCTTGTGGAAAGGTCAGGAAACTATAACAGTGCTACAGTGAGATCTTATATTGTTAAGACTACATAAACAAACTACAGTATGATAAAGTGGTGGTGTCATTAATACTACACTGCAATTTTAAAATACAGCACAAATGAACGTATTCATTTATTTGCCTTCCTGTTTGTATATTTTCTTGCTAATTCATAACATTTAGTAGTTTGCAGAATAGTCATTGGCAGGAATTACTGATGTTCTGTTGTAGTGACTTAATTAGAAAAATGAAGATAAAGTGATGCAGGAAAGATTTCTATTTCTGGAATAAAAATTGACTAACATCATCCTGTGAAATTTTTCTTCTGTTAACGCAGAATATTTGTGGCTTATAGTTTAGGGTTCCTCTGTTTTCTTGACCTCTGGCAATTATCCCAGTTCAATGGTGGCGATTTTTAAAGTGGATTTTATTGTCTGACAGCCCTAAAATCCTTCCCTTTTCTCTCTGCCGCATTGTTCAAACCCAATTGTATCTCATTTTTTTTACTGTAGCTTCCTTCTTTCTGGCCTCCTAGGTTGGAATGATTTCTGTACAATCTATATAATATATATACATAGCTTTCCAGTGCCTGAAAATGCACTTAGCAGTTCTCAAAATACTGTTACGCAGTGGAAGATACAGGCTTGCATCTAAAAAGGCATGTTTCCTTTAAGGGCCACTTACTAGCAGTCCTTAGTTATCCATTAAGTAGGTGAGTGAAGCAGAGTTGATCAGCTTTTTGTTTTTAAAATACAATTTTTAGTTGTAATGAATATATCTGATCATTAGATGGGAGTGTGGCATAGGCCTTATGGCTCCATTCTACGAGTGGTGGATGGAGCTGTATGGAAGAAGGTAGAACAGTGAGAGAATGAGTGGCCATATTGGCAAAATTTTTCCTCTTGTTTTTAAAGTACCTGCAATGTAAGTCATAGTGGAGAACTTTCTCCTTTGCCGTTGCAAAAAGAGGAGATTGGAAGAAAGTCCATGTGAAATCCAGCTCAAGTATAAAGATTAAAGGTAACTCTCTTTAAGAAATCATGTTCACAGTTTTATCCTTTTTTTTTGTAATTCCGTTTTATAATAATTAATACCCACAAGCATTTCCAAGGTTACACTAACTCTATGCAAGAATTCTGCCTACTGTAGTTCCCAGAAGCTGTGGGAGAACAGTTGCTATTTGAATGATTAGCAAGGTTTTCAAATCGCAAAGAGAAATTTCTAATTTTAAGATGTCACAATACATACAATCATCTGACATGACATAGCTTATGAGCAGAGGGAATAAAGCTTTTAAAGTTTTCTAACACAATTCTGCTTGTAAAGTATTTTCCGAAAGTGAATATATTTCAAATCAGCAACATAGATATATTATGTTCTGACTTACATGTTTATTAAGCATAACACAAAAAACAAGTATGACTCAAACTGAATATTAACTATTCCATTTAATTCATAAAATGAAGCGTAGTCAAAATACTTTTGAACTTCAAAACATTGAAATTTTTCTTCCACTTAAAGAATTTTACATTGAAATAGACAAGCACACATTATAGCCTAACCAAATGCAAAGTTTCATTTAAAAAGTTAATGGAAAATTCTAAGTTACTGGAGTTCAGAAGTATAGAACAAGGAATTGCTTTTGTAGTGCAGAATACATCTTAGAGAGACTGTATAGTGAACCACTTGCTTTTCCAGCCATGGCTGCATAGACCCTTCCTTTCCCATCTGGAATTGCTGAAGCAGTCACCCTACCATTTGCTACCACTTAATATCCTTCTGACAACTACGGCAACTGCACATAGCATATGACCCCCAGGTCATATTATGTGACATATGCAAGAGGGATGAGTGACCCAAAGGAACAGGAGGCATTTATGAGAAACTGGGAGATTGAATCCATTAATATGCTGCACTGTGTCCTGATCCCCCTCACCCAGTTCACTGATACTGGGTATACATGCTCAACTTGTCAGCTGATATCAATAATCATCCCGGACAAAATCTGATTTTTCTCCCAGGTAGTGCTGGAGATGCATCAACATACTGCATCAAAGAGGTTGCAGTGTAAGAAGAGGCTTTGCCATGATTGCCTCTAGGGGTTTGTGGTCTGATTACACTAAAAACAGGTAGCCATAGATATACTGATGGAATCACTGCACTCTAAACAACATAGCAAGAAGCTCATTTTCCATTTGGGAATGTCCCTGCTTAGTCTCCAACAGGGCTCTGCTAGCATAAGTGATTGGATGTTCCTTCAAAAGAGTTATATCCAATCCTTTCTCCGCTCATGCCACTGGAATTGCAGAGGCTCACCTGGCAGATAGTATTTCAGAACAGAGGCATCTGTTTCAGCATGTGAAATGCTGGCTGTTGGGAACCTTCCTAGTTCCACTTGACATCCTACTTTGTAAGCCAGCATATGGGTTCCACTAGTGCAGCCAAGTGTGGCCAGAACTTGGACAGAAAATTTTAACATTCCTATGAGGTGCAGTACTCCTTTCAAATCCACTGAAGCTGGCATATCTCTGACTACCTTGATCTTGTTAGGATCCGTTTTCAGTCCTTCGTCTGTGAGCAGATATCCAATGCATGTCACCTCAGCTGTTTCAGTCACATTATTTCTGGGTTGAATTTTATATTCTTGTCTTTTCATCACTGTAGAAAGGCTTGTAGTTTCCTCTCATGGCTTCATTCAGTGTCTGTATCATTGCTCCCTTCACCCACAATAAGAATCTGCAACTATCTTCACCCCCAAGTCTTTCCAGTTCTTGGGTGAGTCTTCTCTGGAACACCTCTGGTGCTGGGCTTAGCCCATCAGCATGCGCAGCCTCATGTAGTGGCCAAATGGTGCTGTAAAGGACATCAGCATGCTGGCCTCTTTACCCAAGATTATGTGCCCAAGCCCATTCCTCACATCATAGACCATAAAGATCCTGGCTTTGGAAAGTTCTGGCAAGATGTCATAAATTGTGGGCAGTGGCTAGTGGCATCCATTCAATGCTGTATTCAGTGGCATAGGGTCTACTCAGATGTGTAATTTGCCTGATGGCTTCTTTATGACAACCATCCTGCTTATCCAGGCTGTCCTGGCCTCTAGGTACTATGATACCCTTGCTCTATTGATTTTCAAGCTCCTTACATACTGGATTACATAGTGCCACTGGAATTTTCCACCCTGGTAAGCACACAGTTTCTGTTGTGAGGTCTACATCCATCTGCAGCTTTCCTTTGAAAACATCTCCATATGATTGTTTCCAATATCCAGGAAACCACCTCCCTGGTATGAAACTGCAGAAAAACCTGAGAGTCTCTGGATTAAGTTCTGAAGTGTGAGCAACAAGGGTGATGTTGCGGTGGGAGTCTGCTATAGACCACCAGACCAGGGGGATGAGGCTTTCTTCCAGCAACTTGCAGAAATTACTAGAGCACAGGCCCTGGTTCTCATGGGAGACTTTAAATCACCCTGATATCTGCTGGGAGAGCAATACAGCAGTGCACAGACAATCCAGGAAGTTTTTGGAAAGTGTAGGGAACAATTTCCTGGTGGAAGTGCTGGAGGAACCAACTAGGGGCAGAGCTCTTCTAGACCTGCTGCTCACAAACTGGGAAGAATTAGTAGGGGAAGCAAAAGTGGATGGGAACCTAGGAAGCAATGACCATGAGATGGTCGAGTTCAGGATCCTGACACAAGGAAGAAAGGAGAGCAGCAGAATACAGACCCTGGACTTCAGAAAAGCAGACTTTGACTCACTCAGGGAACTGATGAGCAGGATACCCTGGGAGAATAACATGAGGGGAAAAGGAGTCCAGGAGAGCTAGCTGTATTTTAAAGAATCCTTATTGAGGTTGCAGGAACAAACCATCCCGATATGTAGAAAGAATAGTAAATATGGCAGGCGACCAGCTTGGCTTAACAGTGAAATATTTGCTGATCTTAAACCCAAAAAAGAAGCTTACAAGAAGTGGAATATTGGACAAAGGACCAGGGAGGAGTATAAAAATATTGCTCAGGCATGCAGAAGTGAAATCAGGAAGGCCTAATCACACTTGGAGTTGCAGCTAGCAAGAGATGTTAAGAGTAACAAGAAGGGTTTCTTCAGGTATGTTAGCAAAAAGAAGAAAGTCACGGAAAGTGTTGGCCCCTTACTGAATGAGGGAGGATACTTAGTGACAGAGGATGTGGAAAAAGCTGATGTACTCAATGATTTTTTTGCCTCTGTCTTCACAAACAAGGTCAACTCCCAGACTGCTGCACTGGGCAGCACAGTATGGGGAGAAGGTGACGAGCCCTCTGTGGAGAAAGAAGTGGTTTGGGACTATTTAGATAAAAACTGGACGAGCACAAGTCCATGGGGCTGAATGCACTGCATCCGAGGGTGCTAAAGGAGTTGACCAATGGCTCTGTAAGCACATCTGCCATTATCTTTGAAAACTCATGGCGATCGGGGGAGGTCCTGGATCACTGGAAAAAAGCTAATGTAGTGCCCATCTTTAAAACAGGGAAGGAGGAGGATCCGGGGAACTACAGGCCAGTCAGTCTCACCTCAGTCTCTGGAAAAATCATGGAGCAGGTCCTCAAGGAATCAATTTTGAAGTACTTAGAGGAGAGGAAAGTGATCAGGAACAGTCAGCATGGATTCACCAATGGCAAGTCATGCCTGACTAATCTAATTTCCTTCTATGAGGAGATAACTGGGTCTGTGGATGAGGGGAAAGCAGTGATTGTGTTATTCCTTGACTTTAGCAAAGCTTTTGATACGGTCTCCCACAGTATTCTTGCCGGCAAGTTAAAGAAGTATGGGCTGGATGAATGGACTATAAGGTGGATAGAAAACTGGCTAGATCGTCGGGCTCAATGGGTAGTGATCAACGGCTCCATGTCTAGTTGGCAGCAGAGTGCCCCAAGTGTCGGTCCTGGGGCTGTTTTTGTTTAATATCTTCATTAATTATCTGGAGGATGGCATGGACTGCACTCTCAGCAAGTTTGCAGATGACACTAAACTGGGAGGAGTGGTAGATATGCTAGAGGGTAGGGATACGATACAGAGGGACCTAGACAAATTAGAGGATTGGGCCAAAAGAAACCTGATGAGGTTCAACAAGGATAAGTGCAGAGTGCTGCACTTAGGATGGAAGAATCCCATGCACTGCTACAGACTAGGGACCAAGTGGCTAGGCAGCAGTTCTGCAGAAAAGGACCTAGGGGTTACAGTGGATGAGAAGCTGGATATGAGTCAACAGTGTGCCCTTGTTGCCAAGAAGGCTAACAGCATTTTGGGCTGTATAGGTAGGGACATTGTCAGCAGATCGAGGTACATGATCATTCCCCTCTATTTGACATTGAGGAGGCCTCATCTGGAGTACTGTGTCCAGTTTTGGGCCCCACACTACAAGAAGGATGTGGAAAAATTGGAAAGAGTCCAGCGGAGGGCAACAAAAATGATTAGGGGGCTGGAACACAACTTATGGGGAGAGGCTGAGGGAACTGGGATTGTTTAGTCTGCAGAAGAGAAGAATGAGGGGGGATTTGATAGCTGCTTTCAACTATGTGAAAGGGGATTCCAAAGAGGATGGATCTAGACTGTTCTTAGTGGTACCTGATGACAGAACAAGGAGTAACGGTCTCAAGTTGCAGTGGGGGGAGGTTTATGTTGGATATTAGGAAAAACTTTTTCCACTAGGAGGGTGGTGAAGCACTGGGGAGGTGGTGGAATCTCCTTCCTTAGAGGTTTTTAAGTTCAGGCTTGACAAAGCCCTGGCTGGGATGATTTAGTTGGGAATTGGTCCTGCTTTGAGCCGGGGGTTGGACTAGATGACCTCCTGAGGGCCCTTCCAACCCTGATATTCTATGATTCTTTTGCTTCTTGAACTGCAGCTATAAAATTCTAATGCTGCACCTTGATCAGATTCATGGCTTGCGTGGCTACATAGACCAAGTAAGCTCTGTGGTACTTACCATCCACCACCACAAAGATCAGTTGGTGATGTTATTTTGGGGTTGAGGTCACATCTTCCTACAGGCTGTATTCTGCTCGCATTGTATGTTGTTAGATTGCTCTTTGTAAGAGAGGTGTGTTGAGTCCTCTTAACCCAGAGGAATCACTCTGCAGGAGCATCGTACAGGGTGCTTTGCTATTCACAGTGTTGCATGTCTGGAGGTTGATATTGTCCCTTGCTGTTTTCCTGTCCCAAAAGCTTGACCTTGATATACTTTTGGATTCAAGGAGTGAATCAAGATATTATGACTTGTCTGATGTGACATCTCCCAGTTTGAGTTACTCTTCTTGGGACATTCCTATGATCTTCCACACACAGTGAAAATGGTTCAACTTGCAAACTCTTTCCAATGCTGTCCTCTTGCAGGACACTTCTTTACTTTCTCATGCTTTCTCCCACAGCGCATCTCAATATAGGTATGGAACCCTGGACACCTGCTTTCCTATGCTATTGTCTCACTGCATATACTTTTGGGACTGTTGTACCTCCTAAGATTTTCATCTTTTCTCTTGACGCTTCTGCTGCGTGCCCCAATGTCTAAGCATGTCTTATATGAAAGATGACCTTTCCAGGCTCACTTCTCCCAGAACCGGTACTCCCAAGTGCCACACACTACCTCTCTGCCTTGTTCCACAGTAAGTTAAAGTAAGATGCTTCACTTCCCTGCTGTCATCATCCTACATGGCATGGGCTGTGCACAGCTGGAACTCCTCCTTCCAGCGGGTCCATCTCTGGGCTAGATTTGTGTCTGCAAAATCGAGGGCTTTGGACTGAGTTGCAAGCCAGCCAATGCACTGTAGAGAATTCACAGCTCTGATGCTGCCATCATGTTTCATTCCCAAAGAGTGAAGCTGAATGCAGGTTAAGTTGAACAAGTGAAACTTTACTAAACCCTCTGGACTACTCTGTCCTTAGGGTGGAAGTGACTCAGTAACAACTCCCTGCATCCCCTGTTCTTCTGGTGTCCTGTGAATAACAGTCCTCTAGGGAACATGGACCTTCTAACTCTAGTTGCACTGACCATGACACAGTCATTTTACTTGTTTCTCTCAGTTGTACACCAGGAAGCTAGGCTTGCCAACACCTCTGCTCCACCCCTTCCCCAAGGCCTCGCCCTCACTCACTCCATTCCCCATCCCTCCATCACTCACTCTCCCCCATCCTCATTCACTTTCACTGGGCTGGGGCAGGGGTGTGGGAGGGTGCGCGGGCTCTGGGGTGGGATCAAAAATGAGGGGGTCAGGGTGTGGAAGGGGGTTCCAGGCTGGGGCAGGAAGTTAGGTGTGGGAGGGGCTGAGGGCTTTGGTTGTGGGTGCAGGCTCTGTGGTGGGGCTGGGGATGAGGAGTTTGGGATGCCAGAGGGGAAATTCAAAGGATCTATTTATATATTTATTTTACTGCAAGCCTTCTAAATGTGATTCCTGATCTGGGAGTCAAGCCTGGTATTTTCATTCTTGCATATCACTGTCTACCTGTAAAGCCAGGTGTTACCACGAGCCCAGCTGCACAGGCGTTGTATCAACCAGGCAAGCTTCAACAGGATTTTATTTTTACAGTACCTCTTTACCAAGCTGCAGCTTCTGTAACTCTCAACTCCACCTCCTCAACTCCTCCCCATCCTTTCAGACTCCCAACAGCCAGTGCTCCCAGTTCTAATAAGTACAGCAGCAGCTAACCACCACATTCCCTCCTTTCTTAAGAAACTCCCAATTAAAATAAACGTTGTTCTAACCACAGAAATAACTAGGAAATAAGACACTATACTATTGGCAGAAATATTACACTAGAAACACTGTATATACTACATAACAGTCTTTAGTCCAAACAGGTGATCGTTTGGGTCTGACAGGCCATCTCAAGTCCTGGTTCCAATGCAATGTCTTGTTGTGTTGGTTCTATGTTGAAGTCATCCAATGCAGACTGGGTGTTGATATAACACAGAGATGGTGCAGAGGCAGGTGCAAGATAAGAAGCATTCCATACCCACCCATCAGAAAGCTGATGGGTGTAAGTCTCTTCTTCTCTATGATTTTAAGAGGAGCTGTGAATTTATGGTCCTTTGTGTAAAATTAAAGGTTTTTGTATTCTAACGAAGGAACCACACTCAAGCTTTGGTTCCTTAGCACCCCACCGCTTGTCTGTGAAAGCCTTATACTTGGCTTGGTTCTGTTCAACTGTTTTTCCTCACATCATCCTTGTTTGGGGCGTCAGGTCATGCCTGTAACAATCCAACAATGTTCAGTTTACTATTCATTTGTTTCCCATGCAGTAACTCTGCAGGTGATCTTTACATTGTGGCATGTCATGTAGCCCGGTATGCTTGCAAGAAATCAGTAGTGAAGGGTATCCACAATCACCCTTCTAGTATAGCTGTTTGCAAACTCTTTCAAACTTCTGTTAAACCATTCGATTTCCCCATTGGCTTGAGGGTAATATAGGGATGACCTTCTCTGTAAAATGTTCCTCTCTGCTAGAAAGGTTTCAAACTCCAGGGAAGTAAATTGACTACCATTACCAGAAACCAGTTCTTTGGGGTTACCTTCCCTGCTAAAAACTGAAGAGAGGAACTTAATTACTGGAGCAGAAGAGATTTGCGATGTAAATGCTACCTCAGGCCATTTACTGAAATAGTCTATTAAAGGGATGGCATAATGACTGTCAATTGGAGCAGTATCAAAGGGTCCTACAATGTCAACCACCATTTTTTCCCATGCAGATTCAGGAAAAGGAACAGGTTGTAATGGAGAGGTACATGTCACTGCTGTCTTATCATGCATTTGGCAAGAGACACAGGATTTTATGAGTGCTTCAGTTTGAGAGTCCATCCCTGGCCACCAATACAGATCCTGTAGTCATTGTTTGGTTCTGACAATTCCTTGATGGGTATCATGTGCTGGGTATATGAATTTTGATTGCAATTCTTCTGGAACAAGTAGCCGTGTGTACCTAGTAGCACACAGCCATCGAGCAAAGAAAGTTCATCCCGAACTCTAAAATAAGGCAGCAAAACTGGGTGAAAGTTCTTAGAGAGTTACTGGGCCATCTCTTTGTCAGAAATTCCCATAGTTTGTTGAATTGGACACGCTGAACAAGCAGCTTGAAATTGTTCTCTTGTAATTGCAATAAGAGTGCTTGTAATAAGTGCAACTACTACATCCTCATCCTCCAGTAGACCATCTGGTGAAGGCAAAAGCAGGCAAGAAAGGCAATCAACCACCACCTTTTGTTTCCAGGCTTGTATTCCAGTTCATAATTGAAAGAAGTCTTGTAGACTATCTAGCAATATGATATCCTGCTCTTCCCAGTCCTTTCGTGGTGAGCAACGCCATCAAAGGGCTGTGGTCTGTGCCCAGCTTGAACATGTGGCCGCACAGGTAAGTTCTCCATTTTTCAGTAGTCCAGACACAAGCAAGTGCTTCTTTTTTGACTGTAGAATATTTTCTCTCAGCATTACTCAGTGTCTTTGAAGCAAATGCAACAGTCCTCTCTGTATTGTCCTCATGAAGTTGTGTGAGGACAGACCCAAGTCCATAATCAGAAGCATTAGTAGTTACAATTGGGGACAATGTGGGACTGAACAGTACTGGACTATGTACAATCAAGTCTTTCATCGTTTTGAAACTAGCTTGTGCATATGTTGTCCACACTAAGTTTGAACTTCTCCGTAGTAATTCTTGTAATGATTCAATGACAGAAGCATAATTTGGAATGAATTTTGAATACCAGGAGGTAAGACCCAAGAAGGAATGAAAGGTTTGCAAATCCGTTGGAGGAGGAGCATTTGAAATTGCCCGAATATGATCTGGATCAGGTTTTAGTCCAGCCTGTGAAATTGTATGCCCCAGAAAGGAGAGTTCAGTTTGTCTAAATTTGCATTTGGACCTATTGAGCTTGAGGCCTGCTTTGCTGATGCAGTTTAGTATAGAATGCAGGTTATTGTCATGCTCCTCAGTAGTATTTCCAAACACAATAATATCATTCAGATAGCACTGAACTCCATGTTGATCCTTCAGAATCAATGACATTAGCTGAATAGAGTATGATTTGCCTGAGGGTATAGCGGAAAGGTTTACAGTGCACTTTATCTGTTCTGGAATATGTGCAGTAGTGATTTTGTCCACGCTCAGCACAGTAACATCTGGTATTGTAACTGCATGCACCTGTTGATTGAACTGGCTACTGCAATATACTTTAGCAAAATGCCCAATCTTTTTGCAATGATTGCACTGAGCTACTTTTGCTGGACATCCTGTGTAGCTTGCAAGATGTTGTGGGGATCCACAGTGAAAGCATGCTTTTACTCTATTTTGCATTTGCTGATTCAGTGGCTTTTTATTAGTTTTCCTCTTGCAATTGTTTGTCTGCAGCGATAGTGAACTTTTTCTGCAAAGGAGTCACAGCTTGGACTGTGCCTCCTGTATCTTTGCTCATTATTTTGGCTTCAGCTGTAGCTGACTCAATCTGAATAGCAATGGCTATTGCTTTTTCTAGTGTAAATTGTGGTTCTAGAAGTAAGCAAGGATTCTCTTACACAAAGCATAGTTGTTTTCTCAATGAGCTGGTCTCTAATCATCTCATCTGCCATATTCCCAAAATCACAAGTTACAATCAGACTCCTCAGGGAAGCAATATACTGCATTATAGTCTTCCCTGGTTTCCGCTCACGCTGGCGAAATCTGTAGCGGATTAGCTACTACAGTCACTTTTGGCACAAAAAAAGTTCTTTAATGCAGTGAGTGCAGTCTCATATTTATCATCTGCAAGGGGAAAAGTGTAAAAATATATGCTGCCCTTCTGCTCCAAGGCAGTGGATTAGCAGAGCACATTTTTTTACTTCAGAAATCTCTGTAGCACTGATTGCAAGCAGATAAGTCTCAAACATATGGATACAGACACTAAAAGCAATTGGAGGCTCACCTGGGCTTTGCAGAAAGGGTGCAGGTGGGTTCAGAGGCAGAAGATCCATCCTCATTGCCAAAATGTTGTATCAACTAGGCAAGGTACTAACAAGCTTCAATAGGACTTTATTTTTACAGTGGAAACCTCTTTACCAAGCTGTAGCTGTGCCCTTTGTAACTTTCACTCCGCCTCCTCAGCTCCTCCACCCCTCCTTCCTGTTTCCTGTCCTTTCAAACTCCCAACAGCCAGTGCTCCCAGTTCTAATAATTACAGCAGCATCTAAACACCACAACAGGCTCAAAGGAAGCCATAAATCCTGTGATGTTATTGATATAAACTGGGACCATATAGAACATGGTTTGCAACCAAGGTCCTGTAGTGGCACCAAATCTTATGTAAAGGGGGTCATGTAAGGTGTCTAAGACCAGATTATGGGTTGCTGGTTATGATTATGCTGTCTGTATGTTTGTATCATTTTGTAGTTGAAGTTATAAGTATTGGCTCTATACTGTCTGTATTTCAAATTTGTGCTGTATTTCTGGGAAAAATCCCAAACAAATTGGTGTTAGATCTGCCTAGCCTGCTCGATGGCCCATTAAGGACCATCAGCTACACAATTGACCCATTGAGAGGAGGCAGATACGCCTTGTAACTCAGCAGGGTGTGCAGGGACTTGCCCATGTGACTGCAGACTCCATTTTGCTGTAATTTTCGTCAGTGAGAACAAAGAAGTGTTCTTACACCTGGAAGAGCCTATATAAGGCTGATGCCTCATCTCCAACTTCTTTTCAATCCTGCTTCCTACCTCTGGAGGGATTTTGCTACAAGCTGAAGCTCTACACAGGGGACTGATGACCCATCCCAGCTGGGGATGTACTCCAGAGACTTGATTTGAACCTGCAGTTTACTCCATCACTGCTGCAAGCCTGAACTAAGAACTTTGCCATTACTGTATGTAATTGATTCCATTTAACCAATTCTAGCTCTCATCTCTACCTTTTTCCCTTTATGAATAAAAGTTTAGATTTTAGATTCTAAAGGATTGGCAACCGTGTGATTTGTGGGTAAGATCTGATGTGTATATTGACCTGGGTCTGGGGCTTGATTCTTTGGGATCGAGAGAACCTTTTTCTTTTATTGGGGTTTTGGTTTTCATAACCATTCTTCCCCAGGACGAGTGGGACTGGTGATGATACTGGGAGACTGGAGTGTCTAAGGAAATTGCTTGTGTGACTTGTGGTTAGCCAGTGGGGTGAAACTGAAGTCATTTTTGTCTGGCTGGTTTGGTTTGCCTTAGAGGTGGAAAAACCCCAGCCTAGGGCTGCAAGTGCCCTGTTGAGCAATTGATCCTGAATTGGCACTCTCAGTTGGGTCCCGCCAGAACCACATCGTCACAAACCTTTGTAAAAATAATTTTTTCTTCTAGGTAAAAATGTCAGATTAGTTTCTTGAATAAGAGTGAGGGCCGAGCTCCTCTGGGGAAGCAGGATATCTTCCCCTTCTGAGGTATAAATGATTGCTTAGATCAGAAGGCTGCCATGGGAAGGTTCTACTTCTGCAACAGACAGAAATCCTGCCTCTTAGTGAGTTCAGTGGGTCTAGTATTTCAGCCCTGGAGTAGGTGAGGTGAGAATGCTGCTGCATCCGCCACCACCAGGCAAAAAACTAATTCTCAGCAGCTGTCCTGTGGCCACTCAGTAAGGGCCTTTCTCTGCTGCTCTCATCATGGCTCTTTAGAAACCCTGTCAGCCGCCCCACTCCTTCATTTGTTCTCTTGGCTCTGGTTCCTTTTCCATGTACTATTGGTCTCCCTTTGTTTTCCTAAAGCAGTCCTTACTGGGCATAGTCTCCATGCATAGCAGCTGAGTTACTGTATAGTGCTTCTCTGTTATATTCTTATTCAGATGTCAGTTTGAGTGCCAATACTCACCATCACCCAGGCTTGAGAAGCAGGGACTAGGAAACTTGAATATATTATCTCAAAATGGACAGTTAACGATGAGATTTTAACTTTAAAATCTGCCCTGAGTGCAGTACAGAGCTTGAACTGTGACACAGTTACCATTTTCCTGTTGCTACCTCTTGCTCTAGGGAATAAATCCCTTCACTCCTTTTTGTGGAGCAGCTTATTCTTTGGCCAGCTTCTCTAGCTAAAGAGTAGGTGAGATGGAGCCACGGCTCCTCTCACTCTTTACCTATCTCTGTCTCCTCCCTATGCACTTGCTCAAGAAGGGAAGTATTGAGCAAGACGACACTGCTTCCCCATCCTGCTTTGCCTTACTTCCCTGCATGCCTGAGTAAGGGCTATAACAATTTAGACTTAGGGCTTGTCTACATCACAAAGTTGCAGCGCTGGTGAGGGGGTTACAGCGCTGCAACTTAGGAGGTGTACACATCTGCAGGGCATCACCAGCGCTGCAACTCCCTGGTGATCCAGCGCTGGTAATCAAGTGTAGACACTTACCAGCGCTTTTCTTGACCTCCGTGGAATAAGCAGGTATCCCAGCATACCTGAGGAAGCCTCTGGTAATCAAGCTGGTCTCCTTCCCCGGTTTGCTCTCGCGTTCCCCGAACCCCTGAGCAAGCAGGTCTCCTTCCCTGCGGTTTGCAGGGTGGTTCGGGGAACGCGAGAGCAAACCGCGGCGAAGCTGGTCTCCTTCCCCGGTTTGCTCTCGCGTTCCCCGAACCCCCGAGCAAGCAGGTCTCCTTCCCTGCGGTTTGCAGGGTGGTTCGGGGAACGCGAGAGCAAGCCGCGGCGAAGCTGGTCTCCTTCCCTGGTTTGCTCTCGCGTTCCCTGAACCCCCCCTTGAAGCCGCCCAACAGTGCTGCAGTGTGGCCACATCTAACACCACTTGCAGCGCTGGTTGCTGTAAGTGTGGCCACTCTGCAGCGCTGGCCCTATACAGCTGTACTAATACAGCTGTAACAACCAGCGCTGCAAAATTGTAGATGTAGACATACCCTAAAATGAACAATTAAATAGTTGTGTGTTTGCTACTGATGAGCTACCCATGCTGTGCAGAGTAGAAGAACCATATAACCATTCTGAAGTGAAGTTTAGAGCTGCCATGGAAAGTGAACAGTCATGGTGCTGAACCAAATGGTTATAAAGTAGTATTTATTTTTGGTCAAATATTTAACCCTTCAAATTGTATCATTTATCTAAATGATCTTACGGGAAGATGTCAGACTATCACTGTAGTGACATCATCCTGTTTTCCAATTCCCCCCTGCTAGTGTTGTACTGAACAGGAAGGGCATTGTGTGAAGACTGTATCTATTAAACAGACTGAGGTTGACAGAGTAAATTATGGCATTAGTCTCTGATAATGCTACTCTGCTGAAGTATTATTCCACCTTCAGGGATTTCCGACAAGCTTATTCCCTCTTTAAGAAAGATATCAAACCTCAGGTGGAATTTGCAAGATCTATGCCATGTGTTTAAAACAAACTAAAATATCAGGATATTCACAAATGCACACAAAAATTGTTTTACCATGTGTTTGCCTCCCTTAATGTTTTTTTAAGGTGGTTTTCGAGGAGATATGTAGAGATCAGGACAGTTACAACAAAGAGAAGCAATTCTTTCCCTCAAAGAATGTCCGTTCTCCAAGTGGGTTTTGAAAATTCAAAGGAAAACAGTATAAGAAAATACCCTGCCAAGGTAGTCTGATCTTTTTTTGTATTTCTATAACAAAATACTCATTTTGAACTTCAGGTTAAGAAAAACCATTTACCATTACCAAGAACGGATATGTCTTTGACAACAATCAACAAGAGATCCAACAAAACTTATTCAAAAGAATAATTTCAGACATCTGTGTCTGGGAGAGAGAACACCTTGGATGTAAACTGATTATAACCCCCCAGCCACCCACCATGATAAAAACAACATTAAGAATTTCACAAGGAAGCGTTTTTAACTCTGCAGAATTACATATGCTAATTTATTTTATTTTCCTGGCACATGAGGTTAATGGAAGAGGTATGATTGACTTGTATTATGTGATATTAATGACATTCATTTTCAGTTGGGATACCCATTGCACTGCAGAAAGATCCAATACCACCTTCTGCTGTACGTGGAGATATTTAAAGAGGAATCTAGACTCAGTTTTTAAAAGGAACTGGTTTACGTTGGTGGCCCAGCTGGAATACCAAAGTACTGCAATGTGTCATATTTGTAGATCAATGGCATTTATAGCTCTTCTCAGCTGGGACAACAAATAGTTGGCCTGTCTGGGTACATTTAATGGTTTCTCATTTGCTGTAGGAATGTAAATAAGATACAATAAATATGATAATGACAGCCCACACAGGATGCCTGAAAATCCTACAGGCCTCCATGAAGGGGCCTACTATACTAGAGTAATTCCAAATCTGAGTCATTTAATATGTGAAACTCCCCTAATCTGATAGGTACCATTTGGTTGAGAACTGCTGCAAAATTCTGATTCACACTACAGCTTCTATATGCAACTCCAGTTGTTTACTTAGACTAAAAAAGGGGCAGAGCAGACCCACGGGAAATTCCCCCAACACAAAGGCAGCACCCATGGCCCTACACAGGCACCCGAGAATAAGGGCATGCCTGCGATCGGCTAGAGTAGAAGGAATTGCTGGAGCACTCTGCAATCCAACATTTTGCACTGCAGTGCAGGCCATAGGCAGATATACAGGTTAGGGCTTGTCTACATGGTGTGGAAGTGCAGACAGTGGGGTGTAAATGTGCATCAGTGTGCTGCATCCCAATTGATACTAGTGGACCCTACTGGTGTGCACTAAAATTTCCCATTTCAAACATGTCAGCACATGCTAGAGAACTTTTACTGTGTGCCAGTAGAGTCCACACAGGCCAGTTAATACAAGAAACATTGGTGCCCATTTTAATTTATACCCCTTACTGTGTAAACAAGCCCTCACAGCAGCTTTTAGGGCTGCTCTAAATTTATGTTGGGATCACACTGGTTCCTATGTATCCAAGAATCTGGAAGGTTCAAAAGCTGCTTAAAACTGAGAAGTGCAGCACCAGATCTGGCCTTTGGTAGGAACTGTGGATAAAAGTCTTTTGTATAGCTGCTGCCTCTTCAGCAAATGGCACTTGGAGGTTAATGCTTGTAGTTGTCTTCAAGTGTTTGAAGTGTCCACCAATTCTAAAAATCTCTGCATAGGTATCAGAATAACTTAGTGACCTGAGAGGCAACTGTGCTGGGTTACAAACCCCACACTAAGGCGGATGCAGGGCAAGGGCTGGAGCAGTGGTGGGCCTGGAAGCCCCACCCCTAGGCACTGACAAGCATGCTCCTGGGGAGAAGTCCAATATAAAGGGAACTTCAGCAGCCCCAGGCAGTGCCTTGCCTTTCCTCATCTTGGAGGAGCACTGCTCTGCTGCTGCAGAAGAAGCTTCTATTGAGGGAATCTGGCTGAGTCCCCCTCATCTTGACCACTCCCTCAGAGACAAGGAGAGCCATCAGCAAGAGGCACGAGAGGGCTTCACACACCACATCTCAAACTGAGATGCAAGATGTGGCTGGAAGTGGCCCAAAGGAAGGTGAGCAAGGAGCTGGACAAACCAGACTGTATCATGCCACTGAACTTTCAGGGTTGGACAAACCTAGGCTGTCTGCATGCCCCTGGGCTGCAACCTGATAGAAGGTCCCCATACTCACCCTGGAACTGTTACTCTTAGCCCCAAGGAGGGCAGACCTATGGGTTATTGGCAAAGAGGCCAGTAGAGCTGGGACCTCATCCAGACAGCCAGGACACTCTGAACTGATAGAAAGACTGGAGTCAGAGGACCAGACCACTAGGCCTAGTAACTGACAAAACCACCCAGATACAGTGACATATAGTAGTATTCTCAGAAGCTTTATTTCAAAATAGTGTCACAGATTTTCAAAAGAGAATAGTGATTTGGATGCCGTAACTTTTGGGTGCCCAACATGAGACATCTTAAAGGACCCTGCGTTTCAGTGGGCAAGTGATTTTCAGAGGGCCAGTTTGAAAATCTTGGCCAGTAGATTTATATTAGAACAGAGAGTTTGTGGTAAGCTAGAAATATTATATAGCAAGTCAGTCTGATAGCCAGGTGGCCGAGCGCTTAGTCTGCCCATTCCGAGGTATGTGTTTTCCAGACATGAAGAACTACTGTAAGCAATCTATGCTGCAGATGCTGACCATCAGTCTCTGAACTTCTCTCTCTCTCTTTCTCTAACACTGTAACAATTCCTTAACCAGCGATGCCTTTCCTTTCTGCTTAGTACATTTGTTTTCTGTTACCTTCTTGCTCTACAGTTTTTCTTTGCCTTTAGGAGTCATGCTATTGCAACAGCTCTACCTTATAGCTGGCCTTCCATGAGCAGTCTAAATACTATCTAATTGTAGCTTATGGTTTGTGCCAGTTCCTCCTAACTTTTGGGAAAGGGCTTCTATTCTATTTCACCAGCCATACACACCTCAGTTTCCAGCTGTGATATTTTTAGATGAGAGAAGAAATTATTGGATCAGACCTAATGGTAATCAGAGGTAATGGTGCAAAGGCCAGTCACAATGGCACTCTGGGAGTTTCAGGAACTACTCTTTTCATATGCATGTACAGACACCAAGGGAACAGGGTGCAGATGGGATCATGCTTTTCCCCCCCCACCTTCTGTGCTGGCTGTTAGAGTGGGCCAAGCGCAATGGGCAAAGCAGGCTGTGCCTGCTCTTTGCACCAGGGAGCTCAGGGGACAGAAATGTATTGCTCAATGCAGAACACTAGATTGTTGTGACAAAGTGTGGTTCTACTCTAACAGAGCAATTTCGTTAAAATGGTACCTTCATACTCAACCTATCTAAGCCCTGGGTTAAATCCTCAGCTAGTGCAAACCAGCATAGTTCCAGTGAAGTCAATAGTGTAGACTGCCATCGTTCCATTTTAGGATTTGCCCCCTGTTCAAATTCATAGCTTCTTATTTTGCTAGAAAAATTAGCAGAATCAACACGGAATGGGATTTGGTTCTGGCTAACTCACAAGAGAATGGCTGATTGAGGTTCAATTGCAAGGCCACATTTTGCCCTCATTTACCTGTAATACTCCACTGCAGATTCTGTTCTGCAGGATCTTTATTACTGGTGATCACTACTGGTGATTCACCAGTAGTAGGTAATTGGACTGGCTGCATGTAGGCCCCTTCTGAACTAATAGGAGAGCAGCTAACCCAGCAAGATGCCTGAAAAGTATGTTTAAAAAAAAATGACTTAGAATAGTATTCTGAAATCCTGATCCATTATGTGGAGTTTCTTTGAATTTCTGTCTATTTTGGTCTATTTCTAATAGTAAGTTAGACCTCAACTTGTCTCTGCTACCAGAGAAACAAGAAACCAAAATAAAACAGCGTTACATAAACCACAGATCTGAATATCTTCAGAAGAGAACATCCAGTGCTACTAAACAGAAAAAAATATTATTCTGGAAAACTTTTTGGGGGGAATGTGAATTAGCATTGTGTGAAAGAAAGGACTCTTTCTGGCTTTTTACTAGATGGTGGCTTAGAGAAGGAGGGGGAACAAAGCGGAAAAAGCAGAACATAAAACAGGTCCTCAAAGTTTTGAAAACAGATTTCCCTTTTTGTACTGAATCTTCTGGGCTTGGTGGGCTACCTCTGAGCTGGATTTTACTTCAAGTATTTTAACTCAGCACAGCAATTATTGCAAAGCCCATTCTGTATTCTCTTTGTGGACTGAGGACAGAGTTCTTTTCCTATCCTACATTACATCTTTTACAACTTTCTGCTGAGACTGAACTAGCTTTCAAAATTATGAGGAAAAGATTTTTCTTTAGAAAGTTTTGAATTGCCCAGGGCTACACTGGTACTGTAGTTGGTCTCGCACACCACGTGCAAATGAGTGAGAAAGCAGACTATGGAAAAATATGCTGCAATCAAGAGTTGCAGACATCAACCTAGACATGAAAGGTCTCTTCATAAGTAAATTATGTGAGCATAGGAAGTAGAGATGACTTTATGTAGCATTCAATCATTATAACAAGCATCTCTATAGGATTCAAGCTAGACAGTAGGGATCCGGTAAATACTACAGGGTGTTTATGATAAACCAGCCTTACATGATCCACTAGGAAAAAGTCCAAAGAGTATTGAGAGCTTATGGGGCTTTTAAATAGTTACTAGGAAAAAGTGCCTGATGCTCTAGAAAGTGTCTTTTACTTTTAAGTCTCTTTTGATCACCGCATTAATAGAAAAAGACTAAAAAGATAGAAAACTTCAAAAGCTTAGAGGAAAGATTGTCTTGTGATTAGGGCATTAGGCAAGGACTCAAGAGATCTAGGTTAATCTTTGCTATAGACTTCCTCTGTGATCTTATATAAGAAATTCAGCTATGCTTTTTATCAATGTATTTTTATGGCCCCAACAATCACAGTATCTGAATACCTGTTTGTAAAATGGAGCTGCTAATATTTCTTAGCTCACAGGAGTCTTGTAAGGATAATTTCATTCATATTTGTGGGGTGAGCAGACACTATAATGATTGAAGTTGTGCCAGGACCTAGGGAGGTTTAGGGTTAGTCATTCCAAGATTCAGCTGCTTTCTACGAAATTCTCTTCTCATTCTTTTTCCATTCATTATTTTTAATACCTTCAGCCTGTCCCCTTCATTCACTTCCTCTCAATCAAGGACCAGGGAGTGAGGTAGAAAAAGCAAGATCTATGAAAAGTAGGAAGAGGGTGCTAGAGATTAGAGTGGAGATAGAGAATCTGCTGAACTGGGGAAAATGTATTCAAACCTGAATAAAAGATCAAATCCATTTTATGTGATGGGCAGGGATTCAAGAAGCCCTGTTTTTGTTTGTTTTCATTTTTTCCCCTCAACTGCTTAGCTTTTCCTTGGAATAAACACCAATAAAAAGCTGAAGCTACTCAAATGAATGTCTTTGTCAGAAATTCCCAATCTTAGATCAAAAACTACACGGACGTGTTCGTATAAGAAAATGGAAGTGTTACATTGAGGTGATGTGAATGTACCACCCATAATACATTCTATTGGAGAAGTCCCGTTCAACTATCAGGAGAAGCTCAACGAAAGTTGTGATAAACAAACCTCAAAGTTAGCTGATTCAGTTTTGACCAGCATCTGAAAGTTCAGATGTTGCTCTAAGCTTTAACAACAAACATATAGGCCAAAAATTGACTCAATTAATAATCAAATAAAAAGCAGAGAGATCTATTTCTATGTGTGTCCTCCCTTTAGACAAAAGGTTTATTCTAGAAGCTTTTCCATGCTGCCTCCTCCTCAACCCTGAACCCGTCTCCAGTCTAACTGAGACCCCACCTCCCATTTAGCAATATGAGCTGGGCAGCATGGTTGAGTCCCCAATACTAGTATTGAGAACCAATATTCTAGAGCAGTGTTTCACAAACTTGGGATGCCACTTGTGCAGGGAAAGCCCCTGGTGGGCCGAGCTAGTGTGTTTACCTGCCCCGTCCGCAAGTCTGGCTGAACACGGCTCCCACTGGCCATGGCTCCCTGCTCCAGGCCAGTGGGAGCTGCAGGAAGTGGCATGGGCCGAGGGACATACTGGCCACTGCTTCTCGCTTCTCATTGGCCTGGAGCAGCGAACTGTGGCCAGTAGGAGCCGCGATTGGCCAGACCTGCGGACGGGGCAGGTAAACAAACCAGCTCGGCCCACCAGGGGCTTTCCCTGCACAAGTGGTGTCCCAAGTTTGGGAAACACTGCTCTAGAATATTTACTTTTGGCCCCCGTTGTACATTGTTTGCTCATTATTTCTATTTTCTGGACTGCTACAATTTCTTAGTAAAAAACAGATGGTCCTTTGGCTTCCATGTCCCTGTTCTGTTTGTTTCTTGATCTTCCAGCGCTTCTAATTACTCAGGGCCTGGTGAGTAAAGTCTCTTTTCACATCATTATTACTTGTCCTCAGTCTGATTACAGCACCACTGAGCCTTCCTCCCCACCCACACTCCTCACCCCAGAATTATCAATAGTATGACACCAAAAATAGCTTCTCCCAATCGAAAGTGAAAGTGGTCTGCTTAATGTTAACCAGGGCTCTGGTAGATTTTGTTTATCCTTAATATTTCATCTGCTCTATTCCATAGATACAAACTCATTAACCAGTAAACATTTTCATCTTTAGGTTTATATAACATTTTACTATAAAAAAGAAACTAGCTATAAACAAAAGATGGGAAGCTCAGAAATGGGCCTTCTTTCAAGATGGATTTTGAATATCCCAGTTTTGGCAGAGTATGAACTACAGGAGAACAGCTTATTTTGCAGTAGGTCACTGTCTCTGCTTCTGGTACTAGATGGGACCAGGAATTGAAGAGGAACATGAACATTTATTATTAGAAAACAGCATCAGCCCTCTGGTGGTATCTCCATAGTGAAGGCCTCCATGGTGCTTGAAGCTACACACACATGTAGTGAAACTGACAAATGTTAATCAAATACTTTTGATCCTAAAAAGAGTTCTTGTTTGATTCAAGTTTTATGTGAAAGATCAAGTCAGTCTGTATTTGAACACAGCTGAATTAGTTTATTCATCTTTAATTAAAAGGTTCATTGATGCATGTGAAAGAATGTGCATAGTACTTATGCAGAAAGTTAGAACAGAAACAAAATTAAAATAGTCAATTCACATGCAGCTCAGTACTGAATTGTTAGGTTTAATTAATTTGTTGTATGCAGATTTAAAAAAATATTTAGAGCCCAGTCCTGCAAACCTTTATCCATGTGAGTGGCAAGGACCATTTGTGAGAGTTAGATTCTAACTGCAAATCCTAATTTAGGTGAAGGTTCTTCAAATCGATTATTGTAGTTGAATCCTTGGGCTTGCAAGGACCCCCGCCAATACCAGTGCTTCCATGAGGGCATAGTAGTCTGCCTACATGGATGCAATAGCAGAATGTATATCTTAGGTAAATGTTTTGACTAAATTTTGCTCTGAATTTCTTTAATTGCATTTTATAAGTTTGGCTCTTAAAGTATGTGAATATTAACATTAATGTAATTTAACATACAGTATGAGTTTGAAGAGTCACTGGAATATTATACTTATTTAGGATAGAAAAGAATCAGACTAGCAGTAAAGTTCACCTCTCAGCCCACATCTCCTTCTTCAAGTCTGGCTCTCAGTTACGAATAAGAGAAGGTTGCTACTCAGAGTATTAGACATTAGCTTGGTAGTATTTAATTCCAGGTCACGCTGATAACATTAACACTCTCTGCTCTCTGAAAGCTGAAGGAAAGCCCATCATCCCCACTATAGCTCCTGTGGTGGCATACAGAGGCCAGAAAAGCTCTGCAGATGGCTGGGAGAGAATTGCTCACTTTCAGGCACTGTGATGGAGAACCCATCTCCAGCTTCAGAGCCAGGACATATCATGACAGAGTCTGGAGCTGGAGGGGGCAACCTGAGCAGTGCTGCTCTTCAGCCTTGGATGGACAACTGTAACTTGGTAACCACTACTGGGAGAGTACAAAGGTGCATCTCCCCAAAGTCTGCTAATTATGTGCTGTGCCTCCAAGTGGCCCAGCAGAGGCATCTTTTCTCTTTTATTTGTGGCTTTTTTTTTTCTGCTGCTCAGCGAATCATTACTGTATTTACTAGCAGTTTTCAGAGGGCCTTAAGGACCTTTTGGACTGGAATATTCCATATCCATAAACTGTAAGCCTCAGCTGATGTTTAAATCCTCTCCTTTCTCCTATCCTGACATGTGCTTGTTAATGACTAATGAAAGAAATATGAAAAACTGCAACCAAAACAAATGCTAAGTTTTGGACAAGCACTGAATATATTTAAAGTTCTCCCTATGAAGTTTTAATAACCTACTCTTATCCAAAGAATTAAAAAAAATTGACTAATGAATAAAATTACACTGGAAAACAAATATTCCTAACAATTATTTTAACAGACTTTCCTATTCAGCAGAAATTATCTGCAACTCTTCAGCATTGTGTAGTTACTGTACATAAAGCAGCAGATCTTTGTTCTCTGCCAAGTCCTGACACTCATCAGAAAACTTAAATGGCCCATGGAAACATCTTCAGCACTGCAGACGTCTTTGTGGAGTTTGTACTGAAATGTGAGTTTTACATCCAGAAGGCCTGCTGAAGGAGGCATAAGAGCCAGAGTCTGACAATCATAGAATCATAGGTCTAGAAGGGTACTCAGCCTCAGAACCCTGTGTGCTTCCATAGCTGGCAACTGTGGAAATTCAATTTCTGTTGAGTAGGGCCATTAAATGAGCAATAAAAGTACTACGTGCCTCAGTTAATATTAACAGCAGAGTTCCGACTGAGTGTCTAGAGATGCAAAAGTCAGGTAAATTAAAGCACATCTAATTCAGAGCAACATTTATTGCAATTGGTTAGAAATCCTCCATGATTTCCATTCTGAGCAGTGGGAAGTTTAAATTCTGGCAGGCAGTGAATTTCTGGGATGCTGTCCATTTTCTGTCAAGAATGAAAACCATTTCCCTGATTATAATGTAAGAGACAGATGAACTGAAATTTCTTACCAAGAGACAGTCCCTTGAACATATATACACACTCAGTGCAAGAAATCATTTGCATACAGTTAATATTAAAAAGAGTTCAGAATGCTCACCAAGTCAGATGACCTTACTTTGTTGAATAAGGAGCAGTCACAGACCTGTGACACTGCTATTCTCACATAATAATCTGCCTGATTAGTAGCTATGGAAGCCAACAGATAAAATATAAGATATCATAAAACTACTGGCTATAGCAACAGAGTCATTAATCTCACAAAGAGCTCAGTTCAGCTGTGCAAACTACATGAAGCAGTTATCACTGACTGAAAGGCTAATGGGGCCTGATTCAGGTCTCATACCAATTATGCACTGGTGTGGCACCATTGGCTTCAGTGGAGTTACTCTTGATTTATACTGGTGTAAGTGAGATTGGAATCAGGCCCTATGATTCTGTTTAAAAGATGGGATACAACAGAGCATGCAGTTCAGACAGATTGTTAATGTTGGGAGTGGAAGGTATACAAGTTCAAAAGCTGAACATCTTTCCTCACTGTGCTGTAGTGTATTGTCCATCCTGTCTTATTGCCAAGGGAGCCACACTGAGGTTACTCAGTTAGGGTGAACTGCAAAGAATGGAACAAAGCTGGTGGCTATTCCAATACTTAGATTTAGCAAGCCAGCACAAAACAGCTTCTATCATACCTTACTGGTTATCCAGAAGCCAACAACACAGTTCCCTTAAAGCAACCCAGCCTTAGGTCTCCACCCAGACAACCAAGTCAAATATGATGAAGATTATTGAAAATCTTATTCAACATATAAGAAAGTTCTACCAATCCCAAAGGATCGGACACATTATCTCCCAGGTTAATGAATATTTCAGATCTTACCCAAATACATGCTTACAGCCAATTCTTATTAACTAAACTAAAATATTTATTAAAGAAAGGAGAGTATTGGTTAAAAGATCATTATACATTGTGACAAAGTTCCTCCTCTACCTTGGTGGGTCCTGCGCTTATTGGCAGATTTGCTCACCTCAGAGATCTTTCCCTCTGGTGGAACCCACAGTCCAGGTCAACTCCTCCTGTGTCTGATCAGGAGTTGGGAGGTTTGGGGGGAACCCAGGCCCACCCTCTACTCCAGGTTCCAGCCCAGGGCCCTGTGGATTGCAGCTGTCTATAGTGCCTCCTGTAACAGCTGCATGACAGCTACAACTCCCTAGGCTACTTCCCCATGGCCTCCTCCAAACACCTTCTTTATCCTCACCACAAGACCTTTCTCCTGGTGTCTGATAATGCTTGTAATCCTCAGTCCTCCGGCAGCATATCCTCTCACTCTCAGGTCCTTGCGCTGCTTGCTCCCAACCCCTCACATGCACACTACAAACTGAAATGAGCTCCTTTTTAAACCCAGGTGCCCCAATTAGCCTGCCTTAATTGATTCTAGCAGCTTCTTGATTGGCTGCAGGTGTTCTAATCAGCCTGTCTGCCTTAATTGTTTCCAGAAAGTTCCTGATTGTTCTGGAACCTTCCCTGTTACCTTTCCCAGGGAACGGGGACCTACTTAACCTGGGGCTAATATATCTGCCTTCTATCACTCTCCTGTATCCAGCTGGCCTGACCCTGTCACAACATACAGACATGAGTATAGTTCTGAGATCAGTTTCACAGTAGAAATGGTGAGCTTTGTGGTTGCAAACAGCTGTTTCAGAATCAGTCTATAGATTATAGTCAAATGTCCATATTAACGGTGATCCAGATGGCACTTTGGAGATCTCGGCCTTATGGCTTAAGTTTCCCCTGCCTAAAGCATCAAGCAGATCTGAGATAAAAAGGATCAGGACCCAAGGGGTTTTTAAACAGTTCCAGGCCTTCTCTGGGCAGGTTGGAATCCTTAGGTGAACAATAGGCAATCATGGAGACTTTGAAGTGGACCTATTTCCCAAGCATCACTGGTAATTAGCTACATGGATTAACATAAGGCAATAGCCTGTTTTCCACCATTCATCGGGGATTTGCTGTATGTTTCAAAGTGAGACTAATTCAGTGATATCACTATGTTTACAGTTAATTGTTAATATTTCCTTTTGATCACTGAATTAACAAAATGCAGCATAGATAGGAATTGCTTGATTACATTGTTAACTTCTAACAGTATATATATAAACACACAAAAACACAAACGTTATCTACCAATATGTCTCTCAGGGTTGAATTTGGGTCATTTATCCTGCAGGATGCTTAACCCTTTCTGGCCATGCGTCACAAATGGGAAGGACTCAGGGTGCATTCTTTGTTCTAAAATCCTTCAAAGCTGATGGGCAATGAGTGAGTAGGGATTTCAGAATCTGAACCCTGTCTGCATCTGGTTCTTGCAACTGGCCATACACCAAATTCTACATCCAAACATCAACTAAATTTGATGACCCAGTTTCTGCTCTCAGTTATGTTGGTGTAACGTTTATGTCAATAAGAGGATTTACTCCAATGTAAAAAACCACAATGTCTGGCAAATTGTTCAAAATTTGGACTTAATTTTGAATTTTGTTTCTTGGGCGCAAAAGAAGAATTGACAAACGATCTATTTAGCTGTATTTTACATAAAACAACAGTTTTGTAAATACAAAATTGGTGCTTTTAAGGAATATTCTAGAGATTTCAAAATCTCCATACTTCAGAATAATTAAATCATGTGTCCAAATGTCTGTCTTCTTTCCAAATTAACTTCCTTTTACAATAAAAATGAAAAATCTTATTCAGTGGAGGCTGCCATTAGCTGAGTGAGCAGATTAATTGTGAAAGAGAAAAATCTCTTTTCTATTAATTTTGGTTGGAAAATAATTTTACTTGGGACCTTATTTTTCACGAAAAATTCAGCACAGGTGGATAAATACAAATTCTAGAGCTTACTGAAATGTTTTCATGAACATTTCTTTTAATGAAAAATGACTTTTTGACCAAAATGTACAAACAAGATTTGGTTTTCAGTAAAAATTTTTGGGTTTTGTTTTCAGTAACATTTTTAGGATTTGGTTTTCACATACTGAAAATTTTAATTGAAAACAGAAAATTCAAAATGCTTTTGAAATTAGAAAATTGTGAGTTTAATTTCATTTATTCATCGGAAAACAAATTTTATGGGAGATTTTAAATTCCCCCCATTGCATTTTTTCAAACAGCATCCTAGTAATTTCATTTGAAATGTTTGTTGATAGCCGAACTAGACCCTCTTTGCCCATCAGAAGTGGTGTTCTTTTGTACAAAATGTATCCGTGTGTTTTCAAACTTCCCCACTTCCCCACTCTATCTCCTAAGTGGGGGTGCAAGATAGTTGGAGAAACATTTCCTTTTTAGTCAAGCTCTCCTTTCTCCTTGGAATAACACAGGACATTTCTCAAACAGGGTGGAATAATAAAAACAAACCTGCTTTTCACTGACATCATTTCCCATACTCTTGCTAGAGAAACATCTATCCAAAACATCCATTGCATTATCTGAGAGCTTTTATATTCATAAATTTATCCTTGCAACACCCCACTGATGTAGGGCAGCACTGTCATCCTCATTTTACAGAGGGAGACTGGGAAACTAAAGCAAGGAGAGCGATTAAGGACCAGACTTCCAAAACGTATTTATATACCTAGCGATGCAGATTGGAGGCTTGTGGGATCTTCCAAGTGTCTAAGCAGATTAGGCACATAACTCCCATTGATTAAAATACCTAACCTGCTTAGACACATTTGTAAATCCCATTAGGCACCAATTAGCACCCACATATTTTGAAAATTTGGCCCTAAGTAACATGCCCAGGTCACATAAGACGGTTCTGACACAGCTGAGATTTGAATGTTGCTCTCATGTAGCGTGTTGTGCTGCCTTATCCATAAGAATACACTTCCTCTTCTTTTGTTAGGCACAGTTTGAATCAAATTATAATGAAGATTCAGAGTTATAATTCTTTTATAAGCTGGTTTTCCACTTCCCAGTTCTCAAGACATTTTGTAAACTGCAGTAACAACTTCAGCACCTATATAGAAACTTATCATTCAAGAAATCTCATCTTACTTGACAAAGGACATACAGAAGTTTAGTAATACAGTGTGCAGGCCAAGCTAACAACAAAAAGCCAGAGAAATCATGTGAGCATTCAGATTTGATTAAAGAGAGAGATTGGTATCATCCCTGTGCTCTCTCCGATCAGGGAATTCCATTGAGAAAAGGTGCAGCATCCCATTGATGCAGGGCAGCACTATAATTCCCATTTTACAGATGGAGATTGGGAAACTAAAGATAATGCATGAATAATTTAGGCCAGGACTTTATCTGCTAGGATGGGGTGGAGTTTCCTAGCCAGAGATAGTAGAAAGCATTACTTGCAAAGGCTGCTATGTGAAAGCTCAGTATCAGCAAGGAATCAAAGATACTTCTAGATTATGGATTGAATTGATGTAGTGTGCCTGTGTAAACTCCAACCAATGGAGAGTGCACCATGGCTGCAAGCTTTTCAAAGTACTTTCCTCTACCCCACGGTATCACCTCAGTCTTGCTTGGGTTCAGCTTCAGATAGCTGTTCTTCATCCAAGAGCTGATCTCATCCAAGCACTGGGTCATCTTGGTGGTGGTGTGTGGTCATATGTGGCGAAGGATAAGTAAAGCTATGTTTCATCTGTATATCGCTGCACTTGAGTCCATGTCATTTGATCACTTCACCTGGTGGACTTGGGTGTAGTCAGACTGCTTAAAACTCTGGTGATATAGTGTAAAGAACTGTTCCATTGGTGCTATCACTAGTGATAAAGGAATTATGGCTCCAAAAAACCCTATTGCAAACAAGGCTTGGATAATCTTGGGTAAATCTCTTAGACTTTGTCTTCACTGAAGGTTTAATCTTGGTTCAGCCATGAGCTTTCTCCTTAGCATGCGCTGCATGTTCACATGTCACTATGCCACTATTTTGTCACATGGTGAGACAGCTACCACACCTTGAGGTATATGGTGGACCTCAAGTTAGCTTATCCCCATATTGCTAACCTGAGATTGCTGCACATTTTCACTGTAGTTATGGCTGGTCACAACAATCAATAGATGATGGTCCTCCAGTTCCTTCCCACAAGACCCCTGGGCAACCAGTCCTGTGTACTGTTTTGTCATCTCCCTATGCTCTGAACCTTGACCAGGAGTGGTCTACTTTCAGTTCCCTCTGCTCAGCGTCCTCTGTCCCACTCTGCTTGCAGTTTCTCCAGCTTTGGTCATCTCCAGGGTTTGATGCAGCAAAACAAGGCCCAGTAGAAAGTATAAGTATCAGCATGCAGCCACTTGGATAGAGAATGACATCAAAAACTGTTGGGCCAAAGTGAACAAAGCCCATGACATTGGCTCATCAAAGAGGGACCTCCAACAGTAAGATGATCGATCTTGGCAGCCACTGGATCACAGGAACAAGTGGACTGGACAGCAAAGCATGAAAATAAAGGGGCTCAAGGTGAGCTGCTGAAAGCCAGGGATAACTATTCCAGGTCTGGTGCTGCCCCAATGAGCTCCCCGTTATGATTAACTGGACCATGTTCTGAACAGTGCCCTGAGCATGGAACCCCTTTCGACATGGATTCATCTGTGGAGTTGGGATGGGTGTGGCTTCGGAACTTGGATTTCTGTGAGGACACAGGCTCTTTCCATGGGCACCCAGCCTAGAGATGGAGAGGACCCTCAACCCTTCCTTGTTTGGGATCAGGATGATCACAGCAGGATGAAGGGGCCTCACAAATAAGATCCAGGGGAGGACACAGGATCTCAGACAGGTGAGATGGGCACAGCCATCTTTGTTGTTATTATGAAGGATATTATAAAAAGTTTAGCTGGTTTACTTTATAATCCCAGCTGCTGCTTAATTTGTGGGAGGATACTGTGCCATTACACTTATCCCTCTGCTCTCACCCTCCCTCTTTGTTTTCCAACCGATGCTTAATATGTGCTAGGGCTTGCCAGGGCTGAGCCCCGGATGCTCTAGGCTTGGAAGTTCATAGTCCTGGCACTGCTGGGCTTCCTGCATCAGTTATGAATATAAAAAAATTGCTTGAGCCCTGGCATCTTTTTCATTACAAATTAAGCACTGATCCCAGCCATGCTGCTCAAAATGGTGGTCAGAGATCTACTCCCCTGCAAACTGGCAGCTTACAGTGGCTGAATGCAGTAGCAATTAGTTAATGGAAGAGCTTTAATGCAAAAGTTAAAAGCTTTTTGGCTGCAGCCAGTGTAAAATGTGACTTGCTGTAATATAATCCTTAAAGGCACTACCAGGAAAATACCCCGGCATGTTAAGGTACCCTCCCACTAGGGCAGAAGTCAATTTATTGCTGATAATATCTTGGAGTAAAAATCCCAGGAAATCTTTGAGATTCCATTGAATCTCCTCCTTCTACCTCCATTGTAACTGACAAGCCCTTTCCGGTAATTATTCATTAATTTGTCACAAGACACACACGATCTATATGAGACCCAGGGCTCTTTCCTTCCGTGTCAAGATTCTGCTTGGTGAAGGAGAGGTAGGAGAAGGGACCACCTGGAATCTGGTTATGGCTCCCTGATTCTGTGTTGGCCTAGGGGCTCACTCAGCTTATGCCACTGGCATAAAGTCCTCAAAAGTGTATTCTTAACTTGATTTAGCTAGCTCAAGGTAAAACCCTAGTGAAGACAAGGCAGTTTGTAAACATGAGGCTCCTCTCTCATCTTTAATTCAATCTGTTAACTTATGCAAAAACTACAAATTACCTTGTATTCAATAGGATTTTACCTGATGTTAGCTCACTTGAGTTAAGAATATACCTTTTTTCCAGTGAAGAAGCTCCCTTTATGTTCATAAGAGCAATGGGGAAGCATAGCTTAACTCTTCTCCACCCCCGTCCCTGCCCCTGACATGCCATGGTTTTTCCAAGCCTGTCCCCTACACAAGGAAGGGAGAAGGATATGATAGGCAAAGCCAGGAGCCGTCTTTGTAGGCTGTACATCTGTGAGGAGATCCTCACCAACACAGGAATTCTCCACTGCCAAAAATCCAGCCTTTTTGAGCTGCCTGAAAGGAGCAAAGGATCTGGATCACATGCATTACCTCATCTGTATAATTGAGATAATTGTTCTCAGTGTTGTAGTCATGTTAGTGCCAACATATGAGAGTCAAGACAGGTGAGGTAATATCTTTTATTGGACCAACTTCTGCTGGTAGGAAGGCACAAGCTTCAGAGGTCTGAGGAAGGAAGCAGACCATGGTATCATAGTTCTGAGGGAGGCTAAGCCTGCCCAAACAGCCAGGTCTGCCCTCCCAGGGCTCCGGAGCTGGGGGCGCTAGTCTGGGGTGGGGGCCTGTGGCCCCAGTATGGGGCTCTTGTCTCTGGCAGGGCATTCTGGCAGGGCTTTGGGCGGAAGGGGTGGGAGGCTAGCCTCCCTGAGTCAGCAGTTCACTGTCACCTAGGAAGCAGATGTTAGGAAGAGCTCTGTGTAGCTTGAAAGATTCTGCCTTTCCTCCTGTAGAAGTTGGTCTAATACAAGATATTGCCTCGTCTGTCTTGTCTCTCTAATTGGGATAATATTATTTTATTTATTTACCTAAATGTTGTAAAGTTCTATGCAAGTGAAAACTATTAAGAACAGTCAGTAACAAAGATGAGAAGAGAACTCAGGAATTACTGCCACTGAGGCTTAAATCACTAGACTCTGTTGCCTTTTGACTCACATGTGAATTTTCAGTTTTTACATTTTATTGAAAAAAAATTCAACTCAGCCAACATTTTACAAAACCCCCCAACATTTTGAGGGTGTATGCTCTTACAAAATGAATGGCTAATAATTTCAAATAATATTTGGAGAGGATTTTCCCTAGTTTTGCAAAGCTCTAGTTGAGCCAATCAAACACTTGTGACCTAAGGCACATTTGGACTCAAGGCACTTTTGAACACAGCATCTCGAGAGATGTGAGGCTAGTGTATTTCTCACAGGTATGACACCACAACTGTTTATTTAAGAAGCTCTTTTAATGGTGCATAGGATTACAAGTCATTACTTAGTATAAATATTTTTTAAATACTGCTATTTCTAGTGCAGAGTGGTTTTCTGCCTGTGGGATTTAGAGGAGATCAATAATATTAATTAGGCTTCCATTCATACATGCTATCCACATTCTATGCTATTGGGAAATTGGTCTTTATTTTAAAAAGGAACTGGAAATATACCATACAACTTGATTTTGTATAGCATGTCTTCTAGAAAATGTATCCAAAACTTCTTTGTATTTTTAATTGGTACTGCTATAAAGTTAAATACAAGCAGCTCAGTTCTGCCTCCTCTAATCTTACTCTGGTTTCAGTGGAACTGCTCATGGAGTAATGGTTTACTTCGCACTCATAAACCTGCCCTCTCAAGATAATCAAAATACTGCTGCTAAAATTAGCATTCACACACACTATTCTCAGCTCCTTGCAACTGTAGGCCCATTCTCCATTGCTTACTTAAACACATAGACCATCTCATCAAAGTCAAATACAACCCAAGCCACAGTTGGCTGACATGTCAATTTCTGTTGCCAATGCTACACATGGGAGCAATATGGCTAGCACTGTGTTTGACCGCCTTTGACTGCCCTAACCCACTAGGTCAAGTACCCATTTGTAGCTGGGTGGACTGAAGGCAGCCCTTCTGTATATGAGTTGACCGGTTCTTTCCCTGCCACCCAGAATACACAGATTCACAGACTGACTCTTGAGCTGAAGAAGTATATCATTTATTTGCTGCTTCAGTGAGTGATCGGTCCACCAAAACAGGGCACAGCATAGGATTAAATGCAAGTGTGCCCTCACATTCAGGTGCTCTCTTTAAATTCACTATTACAAAGCTATTCGTTTTATTTGTATAAACACTTTTTCTGTCTAGCACTAATTAGTTTGCTAACTCAGTTGTTTACCTGATCAGGTGCATCTTTTCACATGTGCCAACACTTAAAATATATATTTTACATATTACCTCCTACAATGATATCCAGTGAGACATGAACCCATAATGTCTGGGATAGTAGCTGAGCACCTGACCCCACTCAATGGCCAGCTCAGACCGGTGTAAATGTAGAAAATATCATTGACATCAGCGGTTATTCTGGGTGCTCAGTATCTTGAAAAGAGATCCAAAGCTATTTAAAAAGCAAGAAAATGTGTTGTCTATTCTAGCAATTATTACGTTTTTTTTTAAATTACCGTTACAAACTGATTCTAATGGAAAAGTGTTTGCTGCCTCGTTGAATGGTATTTTGAAGCACGGACAGGTTTTTGGCCATATAGTTCTCTGAGTATTAGAAGGCCATGCAGGGTGAATCCAATAACAAATAAGATGACATTGTAATTCCATTATTTATAATATATGATAGTACAACCCCAATTACTGTTAAGGTCATTAATGACATTTTGTTGTCTTTGGGTAATGGAGACTTATGCAGAGCAATTTGAAGCTTTCAGTTCAATCAATCATGCTTTATGATAAAAAATGACAAGCTTATGGTTTTCATGGTTTGGCTTTATTATGCCTGAGTGGTAACTTGTCAAACCACAGTCAAGGAATGGTTTGTAAAGAACTACAATAGGAAGTATCTTTTCTCTTCAGCACCACCACTCTATGATCACTTATTTTCATTGTAATTGTATACCATTGTTTTTGGTTTAATTTAAAACCCAGTCACCAATTTACATTTTTATGCACATGAGATGTTATTAATAAGGTCAAATGTTGACATGACATTAAGAACCAAATGATCAATAATAGAATACTGTGCTAAAAATGCACACATTAGTTATCACTCCTGATTGCATGTGCAAATAAGGTAGATGTGTGTACAAGTAACTAGCTAATATAGATGGTTGAGATTTTTTGACTAAATGTATTTTCACCAAAATATGCTGTTGTGTCTAAGCTGAAATGTTTCACACAGATATATCTTTTTCAACAACATTTTTGACAGGATTGGTTTCCAAAATCCAGGACTTTCTGGTCAGTTTTAATGAGAAGGAGGGAGAAAAATGCAAAAAGGTCAAGTTCTCAGTCAGAAAATGGACATTTTGACAGAATTCCATTTCGTGAAAATCTTTGAAGGCTTTTGTTTTCATTCCATGGCTGAATGAAAACAAATTTGGAAACTTCAGAAACCGTCACAAAACAGAATTGTCATCCTCTGGACAGCTTTACTAGCTAGTGTTCTTTTGTCTACATGGTATATAATTATCATTGTAATTACTCAAAAGATTTACAAGCCTCTGTGACCAGAGTATACCCAGGCTACTTTCAGAATTTGTAACCTGTCATGACTGAGAAGGAGCCAAGAAACAGAAACTAACCCTGTCACCCTTGAGCTACTTCCTAATTCATGAGTCCCTTGCAAGTGAGAGTTCCCCTCAAACCCTTTACATTATCACTTATCTGTCTAACCCAATGACTTTGCCCTCATTCACAAAAACACTTAGAAAACTGCTTTAACTTTAGGCCTGCTTAAAGTTGAGCACTTTTGTGCTTTCCCAAAAAATGTGACTGTTGTCATTCAATTCTTCGATCTCTGGGAGGCCAATGAATTGAACAAAGTCCTTATTTGGCTTTACAGGATCCTTATTTTGATGTGTTGATCTTTTGTAGAGGACGTAGAGAGTGGTTACCGTTAAAAAGTAGCATGTACCATGGGCTACCTTACCACAAAATGGTTGCTGAGATCCTTCTGTTGTTTCGTATTCTAAGTAGAAGAGGGAAAAATGTGGTATCTGCTTTACAATTGTTAGCAAATGGCCACTTTTTTAAAGGAAAAGTTGATTTTTTTTTTACCCAATCCAGAGCCTAGTGTCTAGCATGAGATCAGGTGCTGGGCAGACATGTCATGGGACAATAGTGTTCTACAGACTGTAGAATGGCTGGAAGTCACTCCACATAGGATACTTTAGCTCTTATACACTGCCTTTGCTAGCATGACCTCCTCACCCACCCCACCCCATTTGCACAGAATTGCTCTGTTTTTTTGTCCAAGGTGTTAGGATAGAAGACCTGCAGCTGAGCTTTCTAGGCAGACTAATGAACACATGTTAGCTACAGCCAACCTGCCAGATTGTCTGAGGAGAACCAGCAGGTGTGCTCTCAAACCTACTGACAGCAGGTCACCAGCTGCTCGGTGCTGACACCCTCAGCTGTAATCACATCCGTGCCTGCCTTGTTCCCAGCCTTGCTTGGTTCCAGATTCTGGCTATGACCCTTGCCACTGCTCTGACCATTGGGTCTGATCACCCATGCCCTGGTTGCTGACATAAAAACACAAGACTGATCATACTGGGTCACGCCAGTGGTCCGTCTAGCCCAGTATCCTGTCTTCTGACAGTGGCCAATGCCAGGTGCTTCAGAGGGAATGAACAGAACAAGTAATTATCCAGTGATCCATCCCCTGTCGCCCATTCGCAGCTTCTGGCAAAGAGAGGTTAGGGACACCATTCCTGCCCATCCTGGCTAATAGCCATTGATGGACCTATCCTCCATGAACGTATCTAGCTTTTTTTTGAATCTTGTTATAGTCTTGGCCTTCACAAGATCCTCTGGCAAAGAGTTCCACAGGTTGACTGTGCATTGTGTTAAGAAATACTTCCTTTTGTTTGTTGTAAACCAGTTGCCTATTAATTTCATTTGATGACCCCTTGTGTTATGAGAAAGAATAAATAACACTTCCTTATTTACTTTTTCCATACTTGTCATGATTATAGAGACCTCTACCATATGCCTCCTTAGTTGTCTCTTTTCCAAGCTGAAAAGTCCCAGTCTTATTAATTTTTCCTCATGACATAAAGTGCTTCCTCAGTTGCAGAAAAGTGGGCTGGATTTGCCTTTAGTGGCCAGTTATTCTTTCATATGGAGATGTGTAAATGGGTTTACTGTCTTGGCAATCATTGAGCAAAATACTTTCTGTGTTGGTCTCTCTTATGATTGCATTGTCATATTTCCCACCGAGGGCTGCTTTCATTGTGTGCACACTTAGGCATTTCAACAAGACTTCACTGTACTCATTGCAGCTTGTTCTTTTATCTTCATTACAGAAGATGTTTTATGTATCTCTCCCAGCAAAAAATGGCTGTTCAGCAGCCTTTGATTTAAAAAGCAAAATTTATTGGCTTGTTTTCTCCTTACTCTTTGGATTGTCCATGTGCATCTGCCTTCTGCAGATGTTTTCTGAGCAGAGTTGGTGACTTTTAAAACCTTGCTAATGTTGGTAATGTTCCAAGTCCCTGCTATGCTGGGAGAGTTGTAGCACACAAAATACATCTGTCCTCAATGAGTGCTGGCTCACCTCCCTACCTTTTAAAATATAATCTCCTACTTAACACAACGATAAGAGAAAACAGATCTGTAGATTAAATACACAATCACAGATCTGTTACTACTATTGGTATACATTTCATATGACAAGGTATGAAACACACAGGGCTTTGCATCAACAGTTTAATTATGCCAACATATAATAAATGAAAGCTAAACACTGATTTTTATTCCCTTTTATAACTTTTCATTTTTATCTTAACATTGCTTTCCATTTTTAATCTGCTTTTGTTTTCAAGTGAATTCTAATCGCTGTTGTTCCTGTTATCTGCTTTTGATATTCTCCCCTTTCTCCCCTTTCCTTGGCCTGCTTCCTCTCCTTTCTCTCCCCAACTTTCTCCTAGAACTCTACCCCCCAACACTGAATAGATTGCTTCAGCACATCAGAATATGTCTTCATGAAGCACTTTCCCCTTGCTGCCTGTGAGCGGCCTCAAATCTGCATAGAACTAGTCTCTCTACACCACTCGTTTTAAAGAGTGTGATCTTTTGAAGGGCAGGATGCTATAGAAGAGGTGCTTCTGAAAAATATACTTTATTAATTTGTTAGTATCTGAGTGGGATACAGATAAAGGATGCTTGAGGCTTAGACATCTGTGGAGGGAACCAGTGTTGATTTCTGCTCTCTATTGAAGTAAAAAGTAGCAGGCAGGGTTCGGCCTTTTAATTAAAGAATTGAGTGCCTGGAGCTAGGGCATCTTAAAGGCACTTCTGAAATCCAGAACAATTTAAGACCCCAGCGAGTCAGAGCAGCTGCTCTGTCAGAGCAACAAGAATGTTGTTGGTAACGACGGGCCATGCTCACTGTTACTTCACGAACATTAGAGCAGAATGCTGATTACAACTGTGATCATTATAAAAGGCAGTGCCTAAAACCATTCATTTCCTGCCCCCTTGGGGACTGACATCTTAGGTATAAATTATACAGGAAACCTGCGGAAGCAGTGGATATTTCAAAGAGCATGTCAAGTGCTATCTTGCCACAAGTGCCATAGGAAAGACTCAAGAGGGCCAGTTATTAAGGTGGACAGAGTCTATCTGGGTCAAGAGAATGGACTTTCCAATCCCAGGATGTAAGGAAACCAAGATTTCTTTCAAATGGGCAATTTTATTGAACTCACCACCCAAAAATATGGGGTATTTTGCTTATTTTGAGATATTTTTGTTTATTTCTCTGTTGTAGGCTTCATAAGAACTGCTGAGTGTATCTTTTCAAGATACTATTATAAATGATGCTTTAGCTTCAGTTAGGTTTTTTCCCAATTAAATATTTCTCATAAGTAAACATATGTTTTTCATAGAGAGGAATATATAAAATACCACTTGAAGCAAGTGACACATCTTAGTGAAAAGGAAGACAAAGGCCTGTTTTTACATTACATAGTCTCAGGGAACTGGTTCTAATAGAACTGCGGCAGGGTTACTGGATCTTAGCAGTATAAATTCTATGACAGGCGTTGTGAGGTTGCAAGTATGTGGATAGCTCTGCCAGAAATAGCTATGGCAACTTTCCTTGAGCTATTGCTACTTGATTTGGATTTTATCACTTGTACAAGGGATATTTCAAATAGCTTTCCTTTCTGTTAGAAACATGGATTTTTAAAAGGATGCTTACAACTAGTCTAGGATTTGATATGACAGATATTTATATTTAATGCAGAGCAAAACACAAAATACACTTAACCTTTATTCAGTTTGCATTGTAAATGTATTCCACTTTCTTTCAACTGAAGTGAATTATATTAATAACTTGTTATTGTTAAAATGTCAAGAGTATTTTCTTTCTCTTTGAATTATCATTTCTCTGCTCGGGGTATTGGGTTTTGCTTATCGCTCCTGACATAGAAAGGGAGAAATGTAATCTTAAGTGAAATGTTCAGACTTTTCCTGAATAAGTTATTTCTTTTAGATTAACTCCAGTAATAGTTACAAAGCTGACATATGGAATGTGGAAGGAGACAGAAACCAGACAATGCACAGAAACTGAAACTCCTTATTTAAAGAAACAGAGTCACTGGGACTAACAGACTGGGGTGCACAATGTATCAGGTAATACAGCATTAGACACTTTTAATTTCCAGTAAGAGATTTCAAGGGTATCTGGTTTTTATTTTGCTGTAATAATATTCACTCTCTACAAACAGAGTGCAATGTAATGATACAATCTGAGATGCACAGGAAGAAACAGTAACTTTGTAAGTGGTTTAAAATTTTTCCCATCTTTACAGTGAGCTTAGTATGTTCTACAGAAGACTTTGGTTAATCAGACAGACCTTAAATATTTCCCCCATATACCTGTTCAAAAACAGATCACTCTGCCTCTTTAGAGATAGCTACATTGTGAGAAACAATTTAATTCACTATCATACTGGAAACTGAAGTTTGAGGATGTTGAGTGTTTTATGGTTTGGAAAGAGAAGTTCTTAATCTTTAACTTTTACTTCTCCCAAACCCTCAAAAAAAAAAAAAGGCAAACAAAACGTAAGCATTATTTGTAGTGTGCTATTCATAGTCAGGAATAGAGCAGACAGTCCTTCTGATGGTTTTGCTTTAGCAAACAAAATCATATTCAAAGTGATGGCTTTATCAGAAAGTGTATTTGGATCTAAGATGGATGAAATGTTTTATTTTAATTAGAACCATTCCCTCCAGCGCCATAAATAAATGTACTGCTTTAAACTCCATCAGCAGGGAAAATCTGGCTACAAGGTTGACAGCAGCAACAAAGCTTTCCTTCCTGTTCTGAAGTTGGTGCAAATCAAAGTGTGTATATATGTGTTTGTGTGTGTTTGGCCTGTCCTCATTTTCAAATTAACTCCACTGCCTTCACTTGTAGCTATCAGTGGATTCTGCTGTGAAGCGGAAAAATAGTGATTCTTTGTGTCTCTTTAATGCTTTGCATTTCTCTTTAAAATAAAAATGAATGTTGAGACTCAGTATTATTAGACAACAGTAATTATTTTCACCAGACTGTTTTTGTGTATGTGTGGACTGAGCAAAAATGTCCATGTCATTTCTTTTGGGCTCAACACTACTCTCCTTACTCAGACAAAACTCTCACTGACAGTCAACAGCAATTTTCTGGAGTAAGAAGCACAGGATTAGACCGTGCAATGGCAGCAATGATTTTCACAAGGAACATTTCCTTACCAATTTTTTTCCTCTATATACAGTATCTCATATCCATGTTACTCTTCTTAGCTTTCATTCTGAGCAATTGTTAGTATTATGCACTGTAATAGAGGCAGCTTTCCTGTACTTTTAAGATCTTGTAAAAACAATAGCTTAGATGAGAATCAAAAGTGGACATCCAAATACACTAAGCTCTAGAAAAGTTTGGGTTTGCAGTCGAACTTCATAGCTTGCTCCTTTTGGTATAACAGGTTCAATTAAAACATCAATCTGAGCACCCCAGAATTTTGGGACAATTCTGATCTGGATTTAACCATTGGGTCACCAGCTTTTCTCTCCCTCTCTCTAAAATGAGAATGATGAAGTTGGAACTGTCTTAACCTATGGAAATGTTGCTCTGTCCTTCTGTCATTAATAAAGGTTTTCTTTAACTAAAGGTATTGGACAAATACATACTACAAAACTTATTTTTTAAATTATTGTCTGTTTTCAAAGCACTTTATTCCAGGCACCTTCCTTTCCTAAAGGAAATGACCCAGTGTTTGTTGGAAAGTTTCATTTTTACCATAGCTAGAAGCACCATTAAACAATATCTTGCTGGTTCTTAAATTATATAGCAGAAACCAATTATTATTCATTGAAGTGAGGCTGAAAGATGAAGCATATGGAAACAGCAACTAGTTCCATCATGTTGTCCTGTAATTGTAAAGCTGCCTACACTATCTTTTATGTGACAAATTATTCTTGTTCCTCCTTTTCCACAAGAGTCTTTCATGTTAATAGGTCAAGAGTTTATTAAAAGTATGTTTATTTGTATTACTACTGTGTTTAAGCCCTATTTATAAACCTAGACTTTGTAGTTAAGGATTGTTAATGAATTGTTTTTTCTAATAACGAGTGCTTCCGCTAACATAAACAGAGTGTAGAATATAATTTTTCCACATAATAAAATATATAGTATTTTTTGGGATTTTAAAAAGAAACTGACGTGAAAAAGTGCTGTGTTCCTAGGGACTACTTTAAAGATAAACATGATTTTGTCTATAAGCCATTTATAAGACATTTTTGGTCCTTTTGAAAAACATTATCTGTGATAGTCAGAACTACTGACCTAAAGTTTCTCTCCAACCTACACCAAAAAGGTCTCTACTGGCAATTAGAGTGGGGCAAAAAATATTTATCACACATGTGGAGGTTTTTATGTGCCTATTTTTGAGTTTGCAAAACTGCTGTGAAATTAGAGCCAATTGGTAAAAGGTTAGTGTTTTGAATGAGCTTTTGCAGGTGACTTTTCACCATCAAAATGTTTTTGAAAAGTCGAAGAGCCATTTGACTGCATACGTGTAGGGTGGTGGGGAGGATCTTAAAAACCTGGTGGGCTAGGAGCAGAAGTTTATTCCCCAGCCCCTCCTTCTCTAATAATTCTTTGCACTCCAGACAACATTTGCCAAACATTATGTAGTTAAGACACATATGAACTCTATGAGGTAATTAAGTATCATTAGCCCAGTTTTACAAATGGGGAAACAGGCACAGCTGAGTCACAAAGCAAATTAAAATATCATATTGCCTCTATATAAATCCATGGTACGCCCACATCTTGAATACTGCATGCAGATGTGGTCGCCCATTTCCAAAAAGGTATATTGGAATTAGAAAAGGTTCAGAAAAGGGCAACAAAAATTATTAGGGATATAGAGCAGCTTTCATATGAAGAGAGATTAATAGGGCTGGGACTTTTCAGCATGGAAAAGAGATGACTAAGGGGGGAATATGATAGAGGTCTATAAAATCATGACCGAAGGAAATGATATTTACTCCTTGGACCACAAGAACTAGGGTTCACCAAATGAAATTAATAGGTTGCAGGGTTAAAACAACACACAGTCAACCTGTGGAACTCTTTGCCAGAGGATGTTGTGAAGGCCAAGACTATAACACGGTTCAAAAAAGAACTAGATAAATTCATGGAGTATAGGTACATCATAGAATCATAGAATATTAGAGTTGGAAGAGACCTCAGGATCTGGATATCTAGTCTAATGCCCTGCTCAAAGCTATTAGCCAGGATGGGCAGGGATGGTGTCCTTAGCCTCTGTTTGCCAGAAGTTGGGAGTGGGTGACAGAGGATGGATCACTTGATGATTACCTGTTCTGTTCATTCCCTCTGGGGCACCTGGCGTTGGCCACTGCCGAAAGACAGGATACTGGGCTAGATGTACCTATGGTCTCATCCAGTATGGCCATTCTTATGTTCTAAAGCCAGTAGCCCCCATCAGTGAAGAGGACTGCTGCTGCAAAAGTCTATAGGGAAGTAGTCTGTAGTTGTTCCCTGACTGGAGAGAGTTGGAGGCTGGCAAACCTAGATGAGGGAGCCCAATATGTAGGCAGAAGCCCAGAGAAACAGCAGCAAGAGGTGGGACTGTGGCTGCTTGCTATAAGATCACTGGGCTGGAACCCAGTATAGAGGGCTGGTCTGGGCTCCCCTACCAGTCACTGGGGAGTGGCAAGGGTGTTGGAAGTGTGGCAGCCAGACAGCAGATCGAGAAAAACTGTGAATTCCCTGGAAGGGGAGGACTTTAGTGACATGGCCAGAGGGCCAAGCCATAGAACAGAAGTTGCAGACTGAGGAGTGAGCGGGGCAGCAGATTGAGACAAGATAGGCAAAGACAACACTGGAGGAAGAGTGCAAGGTGGCAGAGCTAATCTTTAGTTGGGCCAGCAGGAGGTGCTGCTCGCAGTGAGTAAACCCTGTAATGGGGGTCTGATATTTTCCTATCTCTGGCTACAGCAATATTAACACATGTCTACTCTCAGATATCATTTACCTACTTGTATGGTAAATACCATTGTCCCATTTTATAGATTGGGAAACTGTCACATAGAATCTAAGGGGAAACTCTAACTTCCTTAGAAGTAAATGAAGAGACTCACACTGACTTCAGTGGGAATTGATCCAGGTCTTAAGAAATTTCCCAAAATGGAGGAAGGGAAACCCTGGTTTTAAGGGATTGGGCGTGGCCAAGCACTAGAGAAGGCCTGGAGTACCATCATTCACGTGTGTGACCTTGGGCAAGATATTCAACATCTGAGCCTCATGGGCGGCACGTGAACTGCCGGCTGGGGGAGGCTAGCCTTCAGTCCCACCCCTTCCACTGAGGTCCTGACCCTTCCACCACCCACCGGGGCTGAGTGCCCCCCTTCTGCCTGCCCCCCCCGCTGGAGCCCAGAGCCACACTCCCTTGCAGCCACTGGATCAGTCCTGCGGCTAGCCCACAGCCCCAAAGGAGTGCCGGGAAGGCTGGCGGCACATGGCCCCAATCTCCCCAGCTCGGGAGGGTGGGTAGCACGCGGTCCCAGCCTCCCCAGCCCCAGAGAACTGGGAAAGCATGCAGTGCATGGCCTCAGCCTTCCAGGGGTGGTTGTTGGCCAGCGGCTGCAGCCTCCCCAGCTCCGGAGCGAGGGAAGGCAGGCAGTGCATGATCCCAGTGGAGAATTGGGGGATGGTTGGAGCCAGTGCTCCGCTGGGGCTGGTCGGAGCTGGAGGACTGGAGCTGCACACAGGGAGCAGTCACGACAGGTGGTGAGTTCACCTCTGGCTTTTGGGGGAGGCAAAGCCTCCCCTAGCCTATGCAACCTGCTGCCCATGCTGAGCCTCAAATTGCACATGGGTAAAATGGGCACCATATTTATCTGCTTTATTACTACATAGGACTTGATTTTTCACTTACACTAAGGCCACTTTACACTGCCAGAGCATGGGAGTAGAGGAGCTCAGAAATTCCTGACTTCCAGTTCTCTGCTTACTGCCCGGCATTGTGTGGCTTTCAGAAGCTACCACTGCTTCCTGCTCCTGTTCACTATTGTCAAGTGTAAATTTTGAGACAAGGTGAGTTCTTGCGTATTTGCACATTCCTAGAGGCGGATTCAAAATAATAGAAAACTTCAGATAAATGGTCATGAATTTTTTGTTACCAATTTTATCTAGCCACTGCCTTGGTTTAAGGGATGCCCCAACAGTTAATCTTCAGTATAAAATACAGAGAGGCACTTCAGTGACTGAACAGTGCTGTAAAGCAAGAGGAACCCCACACTATGGAATTCTCCTTTCCTGAATGTGGTGCAAAAAAGCTTTTGGTGCATCAAACCCACCTTCACAATGCCTGGTATACTTGGCTAGTCACATGCACAAATGAGAGGATCCTCAGTTGCAGCTTTGCCTCTCACTGGGCTACAACAGCCTGACAGAATAGCTGGAGTGCAGTGTGCTATAGCTATGCTCCTTCTCCCGCATGACTGGCATGCCAGTGCACACAATACTGCAGAGGGTTATTTTAGACCCTTTCTGACTGCGCTCACCTGAGGTAGAAAGGTCTGACACTACCCCATCCCTTTGCACACTCCAGTATAGCCTATTTTATCCTCTGTTACTTTGCAATTAAGTTTTTTTTAAGTTATATTTTCTCTTGCTACACATCCTGACATTTTTACATGTCATCTGTTCATAATAAGTTTTGATATAGTGAATTATCTTTTTATACAAGTTGTTTTCCTTTGTATTTTCCAGAGTCTGTTGTTCTTTCAGTTTTCCACTAAATTATTATTTTCTCTGTATTACTTTACAAGTTGTAATTGCTTTGTTATCTATAAAAGAAAAGTAGGTTCAGTTTACTCCTTTCATCACTGACAGAGCCTTGGTGAATGAATTGCAACTCTCCTTATTACCATAGCTTTGTTCTGCTCAGTTTTAATGATAATTGCCCTTGTCATCTTCTTGTAACATTAGCTGCAAAATCTTGTGGTTTAAAAAACACACACACACACACACACACACACACACACACACACACACACACACACACACACACACACACACACACACACACACACTAGCCAGAATATTTTGCAAAATGAGTTGATAAAAAAAGTTTGCATTTCATATAATTAAATAATGGAGTCAGGATTCAGTGAGTAAACATGACAACACAAAGCAAGGGTAGACAACTGCTTTGATACAACAGAGATAGCCTCTAAAAAAAATTGTATTATTTGGCCCAGGGAAATTTTGGTTGGGTCAAAATACATGCAATTTTCCCAGTGTATTTATTTTCTTTAAACATAGGATGTCAGGGTTGGAGAAGCATCAGTTTTGAGGGCAGGGAACCTATTTCTTTCTATCACTCTTCCTCTTCCCTACTCATTCCCAACAAAGGAACTGTTCTACCCTCCTTCATACTTTTTCTCCTACAGTAAATCCTTTTCCCGCCCCCATCCCTGAGGGGTTACTACTCTCCACCTCTAATAC